>NC_063161.1:21881277-22185951 GCF_023159225.1 Perognathus longimembris pacificus | reverse complement strand
TTCTAAAGTTTCCAAAAAGAAAATTGGGTGGATACATTATACCAAACTTGGCAGTGAATTGTTTATTTAAATATTTATTTTCTTGGCAAAACCCATGTATCATTATTTTTTTTTAATTCTCTAGTTAGGATTGGCAATATCTCAGATTTTGAAAAAAGAAATTTTATTTTTTTAGAGTTTGTTGTTGATTAAACTTCTCCAAGTCACTGTAATAAACACAGACACTCAGGAGATTTTTCCTTAATGATTCTGCATTAATATTCATGACACAAAGACTTTATTTTAAATAAACATATCAAGTAACTAAAATAGTAGGGGGAGTTTAGGTCATTATATTCAGTTTGTTCACCTAACTTGACCTCTGTCTAATGTGAAAGACCCCATTTCCTCAGTTTGAAAGACTTAGGATAACAAACACATAGACTCTTCCTTTGCACTGTCAAATAACCTCCTCCTAAGGATCTTAGATTCCAAATCTAAATCATGAAATCACAAAGATTATTGATTTCCTTGACTAACAGAAGATCCCCTCTATATGATTTTGTGTGCATTGTCAGCTTTTTTTTTTTTCCTGCATATAGTATCTCTGTTTTTTTTTTTTTTTTTTTTGGTCAGTCATGGGGTATTAACTCAGGACCTGGGTACTGTTTCTGAGCTATTATTGCTCTGACACTTTGAGCCACGGTTCCACTTCCGATTTTCTCCTGGTTAATTGGAGATAAGAGTCTCACGGACTTTTGTGTCTGAGCTGGCTTTAAACCATGTTCCTTTGGCCACAACTGATGCAAATAGAAGAAAAGATGTTTAAAGATCTTCAAAAATATTTCTGATTTTCAGACATGGTGTTGGAAAGACTAGAAGCTAGTTAATTACCCAGTTCTACCTTGGATGACAATTTGTGGACCTCATTTGTATGTTCTGAATTGACTCTTTTTTAAGTCATCTTTTATTTGTTTTCCTTCTATCAACACTGAATGACAGGTAACCAAAAGTTACCTGTGCATCTCTATTAACACTTACTACCTTTAATTTATAAAGTCACTCTAACCTTCCAGAGTTTAATAAGCTCACCACTATTTTCTACAAGATGGAATTTAGGTGTGAAGTAGTCTAGTAAATTCTCTTGGTGGTAGGGAACTAGGGTGTAAGCATGACTATGGAGGTAGGTCTCATAGTTCTTTCGATTTTCAGCATGCTTTTTGTTTTTGTTTTGGTTCTGGTCAGTTTGGGGCTTAAACTCTGGGCCTGAGGCTGTCCCTGAGCTCTTCAGCTCAAGGCTAGCACTCTACCACTTGGGCCACAAGCACCATTTTAGGTATTCTGGTGGTTAATTGGAGATAAGAGTCTCATGGGCTTTCCTGCCCTGGCTGGCTCTGAACCAGAATCATCAGATCTCAGCCTCTTGAGTAGCTAGGATTACAGGCTTGAGCCACCAGTGCCTGGCTTCTACATGTTTTTGTAACTGGAAATTGTAGTTCATGAGCATACTGGGTCATATCTTGTAGGGTTATGTATACCTCATGATACGCTCACAGTCAAATCTCTTGGGCTGTTTACTGTCTAGAAACAGCTAAGGACAAAGTAGCTAGATCACAGTAAGGGACAAGGCATACAAGTGAGATCAATTCCAATTGCTCCTGTAATAAGTTACAACAAATTTAGCGCCTTAAAATAAAGTAGATTCATTACTATTTAGCTGTTGAGTATAGAAGTCCCATATTAGTCCCTGTGAGTTAAAATGAAGGTATCTGTAGGAAGGTCTTTTTGCAAGTGTCTCTAAGAGAGCATTCATTCATTCATTCATTCATTCATTCATCTATTCAGCTTTTGGAGACTTCAGAACTTTTTTCAACTGCAGCTTTAGCCACTAAGTTATTCATGTCACATTACCCTGACAATGGCTGCTCTGCCTCATTCTTCCCTATTCAAGGATGTTGGAATTACATTGGATCACCCAATGACCTCAAGGTGAATCTCGGTCCCTCATTGTCACACAATGTAAGATGATCCACAAGGTCTGGGGATTAAATTTAAAGCAACTTTGAAAACTTTGCAGAAAATGATTCCCAAACTCTTTGTAGAATTATAGGTTCACCTCAATAACATTTTCAAAAACTATTAATTGGAAGAAACAGTGTTTTTGTGGCTCCATGACTTCTAAGTTTCAATAATAATATCTTTTTACCTTATCGACCATAATAATGCCCAATCAATAGTTTGACATTAGAGAATGGGACTTAGGGTTTTTGTGATTTTAATATTCACTTAGGAAGGTTCACCAAGATGTGAAAAGTAATGCATTTGTTAAGCCTCTAAATAGTTAGTTTACTATGTATTCCATTGGAAGGCAGGGAAAATAAAATTATGATGGATTTATTCTGCGTCTGACATTTAATGTCCTTCCTTGGAATAAATTTTAGAATGAGCTAAAAGTACACTAGGAAATTTGCTTGTGGGTATGTTGATCGTTCTTCCCAGAAGTGATGCTGCTGAGAAAACTGGGCAACCAGAAGAAGGAGGGCATGAGTGCTAGCCAGTCTGGGTTTATTTGTGACCACCACAGTTATGACTCAGAGTGGAGTCCTGAAGTGAATCATACTCTCATTTGTCACTTTGGAAAAAAGAAGAAAGACAAGTGTCTAAGTAGAAAAACACACAGTAAATGGGCTGGCTTGGGACATATAACCACCAAGAGATCTTCTTCCAATTCTTAAGGTCATTTTAGCCATGAAGATGATAAGGATATATTAATCTTATCTTCCCCTTCCATATTTTTTCTTCCCAACTATATATCAATTTATTGCTCCACTGAGCTTGTGAACACCCACCATTGTTCTATGAATTATATGTGTAAAATTCATGTCTTCTCACCCAAATAGGGAATGAGCAGGAAAAGAAAGTAGAAAAGGCATGAACAGGGTATGCCATCACTTTTACACTTATTATCTCAACCACATTAGCATTCATATATGATTCTTGCTTATGGTTTTTATAGACAGAAGAAAACTGTGGAAACAAATATGTATATAATATGTAATATATATGTATATATATGTATATATCTTCAATTACTCCAAAATAAGGAAAAGAGTTTCCATGGCTGTTGATTATAATTGAAAATCCCTCTCAGTTGTTTGTGTGAGAGTCAGTAGTAACTTAATTGAAAGGGTCGAGAAGCGCATCCACGGAATGGAGGACACCAAGAGACATTCTCATGCAAAAGCAAAGGGTTTATTCGAGCAAGCTCGGGCTCACAGCATGACGGTAAACCAGTCAACAACTGAGAGCCCCGAGCTTTTCTGAGGGTGACCTTATATAGGACTCTACTATCCGTTAGGGTAAAGCCCTACTTGCAGGCTGCATAGTTCAGATAACTGCAAAGTCCAGATGACAATAGATGGCAGGATGGGGGGTTTGTCCTCGTGTCCCGGAGGGAGAGGGGCTTGGGTAACTTCCTACTCAAGGGGGCTCGTATAGCCTCTTTCATAATAATCTAAATATAGTGGGAAGTCCATGAACAGTGTAAACATGAAGTCATATGATTTGACCTATGTTCTATAAGGGAACTGGGAATGAGTAGAAAAATTTTTCCCAGCCCATATGACAGATTATGATGTTGGAGTTAGTAAATATGATTAAAAAATAAAGTGCTAAGAATGTCTTATGGAAGTTATATGAAAAGTAATTACCACTAATTTTAGATGGCATTGTATTTTTATATTTTATATATAAATATATTTAATATAATATGTAATGTATATTACATATAATATAGCATAATATATATTATATAAGCTACTATATATGACATCAATATATCATCATATATTATATATCAAATATATATTATGTATTATAATATAACATATATTTTATGTTACAGTTTTGTATTTTTCTTTTCACTATATAAACTTACATTTCTTTCTCTTTTTGTGGATCATAGGGCTTGAACTCAGGGCTTCGGTTCTGTCTGTGAGCACTTTTGCTCAAGGCTAGCACTCTAACACTTTGAACCACAGTGCCACTTCCCTTTACATTTCTTTCTATGAGTGTAAATTAATATAAATTATATTCTATTGGAAAAAACAATCTAAGAATATTAATTATGATTAGCAGAATGCAAAGGATAAAAACAAGCACAATCTTTAATACTTAAAAGTTGTTGATGCTACAGGCTGGAGGCTCATACCCATAATCCTAGCTACTCAAGAGACTGAAATCTGAAGGATCATGTTCTAAGCCAATCTAGGGAAAAAAGTCTTCAACATTTCATCTCCAGAATGGAATCATGGTTCAGTGGTAGAGCACTAACTAAACAACCAAGCCAAATGAGAGCATGAGACCTTGAGCTTATGTACCAATGATAACAACAAAAACAATGTGAGAGAAAAAAATCTATATTTCTCATGTATCATTCAAATGTTTGATATTGGACCATTGTTTTTGTTCTTGCTGATCTGAACAGATGTGTTTACAATCACATTTTATTTTATTACTTCTTTCAACCAATGAATAAATGTTTATTGAGTATCTACTGTAGCCCAGGTCCTATGAAAATAACATAAAGGAGCACATAGGTGTGATTTAAAATGTTCCGACTAGTGACTCCCTCCTGTAATCCTACTCAAGAGCTTGAGATCTGAGGATTACAGTTTGAAGTCATCCCCAGGCCAAAAAGTCCAAGTCCAAGAGACTCTGTGATTTTTTTGTGTGTGTGTGTTTTTGTTGTTGGTTTTTGTTTTTTTTTTTTTGCCAGTGGTGGGGCTTAAACTCAAGGCCTGAGCACTGTTTCTGAGCTTCTTTTTGCTCAAGACTAGTGCTCTACCACTTAAGCCACAGCACCACTTTCAGCATTTTCTGTTTATGTGATGCTAAAGAATCGAACCCATGGCTTTGTGCATGCTAGGCAAGCTCTCTACCACTAAGCCACATTCTTAGCCCCAAGAGATTCTTATCTCCAGTTAACCACCAAGACAAAACAAAACAAAAAATTGGAAGTGGCATTGTGGCTCAAGTGGTAGACTGCTGGTCTACAGCAAAAGAGCTCAGGAGCAATTCCTAGGGCCAGAGTTCTAGCACCACAGCCTACAATAACAACAACAAAAACAAAACAAGTTGAAATTAAATTAGAAAACTAAGATACAATTTTCAGAATTGCAATTCTGAATTCTTTCGTAGAGAGACTCTTTGATTTGCTGCTTGTTCCTCATTATCCTTATGTAAATTGCTTTTGTCTTTGGTATTAGCATTTACTTGAAGTTATTTTCCCAGATTTATATATTTATTTATTGGGTACTTTGTCAGTCCACTGTCAAATTGCAGATTCAAAATTTTAACTCGAATAATGTTTCCTCTATTTTGTCTGTATTCATTTTTTCGTGCACTATTTGTAATCTTTTTTTGAAAGCACTTAGTTGACATTAGGGCTTGGTTTTTCTCAGCTTGGTAGCTCTGTTTGTACTCTACCACTTGAGCAGGCCCCCAGCTAGACTTGTAACTGGTTATTTTGGAGCCAAAATCTCTTCATCTTTTCTGCCAAGGCTGACTTTGTGAAGCACAACCCTCCATGTCTTAGCCTCTTTAATAAGATAACCGATATAAGCCAATGCATGCCCAGCTGAAATCCTTTTTTAAAATTTTTGTCAGTTATGAGGATTGAACTGATTAAACTCAAGGCTTGGGCTCTGTTCCTGAACTCATTTTGCTCAAGGCCAGTGCTCTACCACTTTTAGTCACAGTACCACTTCCAGTTTTCTGGTGGCTAACTGGAGATAAGAATCTCAAGGACTTTCCAGCCCAAGCTGGCTTCAAACTGCAGTCCTCAGATCTCAGCTTCCTGAGCAGCTAGGAATACAGGTGTCAGCCACTAGAGCCTGGCTTGAATCCTGTTTTTTTGTGTTTATAAAGAATAACAAACAACCTGTTAGGTTTTTTAAAGTAGGTAGCCGGTAAAGAAGAATGCCACGCGGTATTCAGGCAGGAGAGAAAGTTTATTACTGAACTGCTGGCCTGTGGCCGAGGTGACCCATGGCGGGAGAGAAGGGGGAGAGAGAGAGAGACAGAGAGAGACAGAGAGAGAGAGACAGAGACAGAGAGAGACAGAGAGAGACAGAGAGACAGAGAGAGAGACAGAGAGAGAGACAGAGAGACAGAGACAGAGAGACAGAGAGACAGAGAGACAGAGAGAGAGAGAGAGAGAGAGAGAGAGAGAGAGAGAGAGAGACTCGCACCCAGCCCTGCCTTATATCTAGGGCAGGGGCAAGGGGTGTGGCCAGGTGGATTAGGATGTGACCTCAGGGAAAGGGGAGGTAACTGCCTCCAGGTCTGCAGGTTATACCCAGGTAGTAGACTTAATGAGGGGTGTAGACTTAATGAGGTGGGGGCATCTGCATGGAGCCCTCAGGGAGAGGACCTAACACAAGCCTAGAACACTTTTCTTTCCATTTTGTTTGTTGTTTTGTCAGAACAGTCATCTCATTGTTTCATTTGGTTGTCTTGTTATACAAGCACATAGAAATGTTGTTTTTCTGCTCCTTGTATTTAGTGATGTTTCCAGAGACATATTTTGTCTTCTCATATAGTTTTCATGTAAACATTGCCTATCCTCCAATTCTCCATTGTCCTCTATCTCAGAATCTTACATAGTTCTTCATGACTTATTAAAGAAGGCAAGAACTTTCAAAAGTTCTGCTTGTTAAAAAAATAATTTTCCCTGCAGTGTTTTCTATCCACAATTGCAGCTTTTATCTTAATGTTGCAGAATTTTCTGCTAAATGTTGTAGGAATTTTTTACATAGTTTTTCATCCTTGACTGACTTCTAGTCAGTTTGGCATTTTGCCCATAATGGAAAGTTTCAGGTTCCCAGCATGCTCCTTTTCCTTCCAGCTTTCCCCAGGATAATCCCTTTTAGATATTCAGCAGAACACAGTTGAATGTGATATGTTTGTTTCTGTGAATGTTTTCTGGAATGTAGTTCTGCTACATGGTAAAGACCAAATTTCTGATTCCATCATCTGATCACTTATCTTGCCAGACTCTGTTGAAAACATTTAACACACATAACTTAGAGACTTAAGAGCATATATTTTTTTCTGCCTGCCAGAAAACATAAAAAATAAAGTCTATATATGATGTTGTACCCTAGATTGCCTCTTTATATCCAATTGAACATTGTTACAACATGAACTCTATTCAATTCTGCCTGCAATGTTAGAAGTGATGACCCAAACATTATTGCCAAAGAAAGTAAATTTGGGCACAAGTTAGAAATGTTCAAGATTTTGCTTCATCAGAAATTAGATATTCTTTGTTTCTGTATTGTGACTAACAAAAGATCAGTATTTTATGAACAGGATAATTGAGTGGGAAGAATGAATGAGGCTCTAATTCAATTTCATGTCTCCCGACAATGCCAAGGAAATTCGATTTCCTGGCCTCTCCCAATCCTTTCCTATATCTGCTCTTGTTGGGTTCACATTTCCTGGATTCCAACAGGGTATTCATCAGTGACATAATTTACAATGACACTGAAAACACGTAGCTTCTGATGAAGAACACACCAAAAATTTATATGACCTTCATAACATCGAGTTTTCTCTGTGAGGCAGCTTTCATATGAAAGATTTCATTTCGTAGCCTTGCCTCTGGCAAAAAGAGGAGCCATAATTAACCCTGACCACCATGACACATAACTGGGAGCAATGGTGGTCATCCCAGGATATTGTGTAGGAGATGGAGGTTTGTTTTCTTCATTCTCTTTGGCTATGTGGCAGGAGTGAGTCCAGCCCTCTTGGAATCCATGAATGGAAAGAACCCAGAGAACCCAGAAACCCGGGTCTCTGTATCACAGTAGGAAGAAAAAAAACTCAGCCAGGGGTATTTTTATTGAACTCTGCAAGAGCAAGCAATATGCTTTTATTATGTTAAATCAAAATATAGAAAACTTTATTTTAATTTGTTTCTTATTGTCATCTTGACTAAAGCTAGTTTGTACTTTACTGAGAAATGGGGAAAGGATCAGATCAACTGTTTTTCACTTTAGAGAGGCCCTTTATATTTCTTGCCCCTCTCAACCTGAACTTCCCAAGCCTCCTTTTGTCTGTAGGTGATCATCATTCCTATTCCCAGATGAATACTACACTGAGTCACATTGTCTGTGTTTCTGAGACAGACCCAATACCTACATTAATGGTTCTTACATGTTTTTAAATTTTCTTACCCAAACATACAATAACTTGAAAGTATATAAAGCAGCTTCCCTCTCAGTGACAAAGAACATATCATTATCAAAAACTCTCTGCTTCCTCTCTGTATTCCACATTTCATTGGCCCTCGTTTTACTACTTACTGATGAACTACTAATTTATTACTAGTAGTTATAGATTCCATTTTACTAATAAACTTCTTTTAAGAAAATAAAATCTGTTCCCCTGTTAATGGGCATTTTGGTGATTCTAGTTTTAGTGATTGCAAATAAAACTACTATAAAGATTCATTACAAGTCTTTGTTTGAACAGATTTCTTGTGGAAAATACTTTGGAGTGGAATAGCTGGGTCTGGTGTGCATTGCCCTTTAACTTTCTGAAGAACTATTAACAAAGCATTTCAATGTGATTGTCATGCTATTCTTTGTCACCAGCTATATAGGCATTCTAGTTCCTTTTTGTCATTTCCAATTCTTGATAACATTTTTATATGTACATGATAATACCTGTGACTTTCCATAGTGTTTCCCTAATCACTATAAGGGTTAATTTCTTGGATTTGCCTCAAATTACAATCCTCTTAACTCCACATACTGAGCTGCTAGATCCACAAGTGTATACTACTCTAATTACCCTAGAGCAATCATTCTTTACATCCTAGCACTTTTAGAAGAAAAATAGTCTCTCAATATTTACTGAGTTTCTGGAACTTAGGTGGTAGACATCTTGATCATTACTCTACCTTTTAAGCTGAAATTAGTAAACTGATCTGCTTAATATCATATACTTGTAAATTCCATCACAAAGACTATCTCAGGTCAACTTGACCATTGGGTTCTATATTGAAAGGCTGTTGTGCACTACATCAGCAGCAGCTGACTGTGGTATTGTCATGCCTCCATTACAATGGGACCAAAGGCACTTTCTCTCGCCCCTGAGAACTGAACAATTTGCCCTAGCAACACAGTCCAGGCTCATTCTCTAGGCTGAGCCAGACACTTTCCTCTTTGATATATTCATGTTGCAAGGTTATGACACTCTTTGCAGGTGGTCTGAACTCATAGCACCATTCACATACATACTGAAGCCTTTTCAAAACTTTTTCTATTATATTATAGCTTAGTTGTATTGTTAGTTGTGAATAAGTTGTAAGAATGCATCAGTGAATACACTTATAAAAAAAATAGCCATAGAAGATGTTATGCTGTTGCCATTATTGCTATCAAAAGGAAAAAAAAAATCCAGAATACACAGAAGCTATTCCAATATCAGTTTACTACTTTGAAGAGTTATAAAAGGCTAGTTCCAGCCAAATGCCGGAATTTTTGAGTAGAGATCATTAAGGGAAGTATGTCAACCATAGGAGAATGATCCTCCTATGGAGGACTACATGACCATTTATAGAATGTAAAAAGTTTGATCTAACAGAAATTGAGAGCAGAATGTAACTATAAAAACTAAAGAAGCTAGGGGAATGAGAGAGTGGTATTAAAATTAGAGCTGACAGGAACAAGAAGTTCCTGTGTGGTGTTGTGTAGTAGGTAACTCTCAGTAACTATTATACACTTGTAATAGGGAGGTCAGATCTGGCCAGTGCCATCATTGACTGTGGACGGGCGTCAGATTGACTCCAGGTCAGATTAGAGCAGAAGTCAACTAAATCTTCACTAAGCTCTCCCCCACCCTATCCGGGGAAGCTCCCCTTTATTATGATAAGTTATGTAAGTTGACCACCTGAGGCCTGAGAGGTTCAAGGGAACCTGTGCCCTCCCATGAGTAGGCATATCCACCTGATGTCAAATCCATGCGCCAATTCTAACTAGAAAGATAGGTTGATCTAAACAGATACTATGAGACACACTGTAATTCTATTGGCCACCTGCTTGTGGCCTAGCGTGCTCTGTAAGTGCTGTATCCTCATTGGCCACCTGCGTGCGTGTGGCAAGTTTGACTGTGATGTTTGCCTTATAACCAGGAAGGCCATGTGTGCGTGTGGTGCCAGCTCCCAAGTCTGGGCTGCGACCCTGCACACGTGGTCGGCAGTTCCAGCCCCGGAGTCTGGGCTTCCACCAAGGCCAGTCAGTTCGCTTTTTGTTCACTTTTTACTTCCCCAATAAATCCATCTTTTTATCATCTTGTAGCTAGAGACTGTGTGATGGACTCTTGGGGGAACCAGGAATCCCCTCCCTTGGGGGGAACCCCGTTTCATTGTAGTGAACCCCACTTCATACTCTATATTTTTTAGCTTAGAAAAGGATTTTTGCATATTTATGCCATAGAGCAACAATAAATATTTAAGCATATACATATCTGTATTTCAGAAGATAGGTATGTATGCTTGACCTCATTTAAACATTATACTAGAGCTATGACATTATTCCACTAATACAAATAATTTTTATGAATCGCTTCCAATAAATTTTTTAAAGTGCACTAAATGTTAAAATGGATAGCCTAAAAAATATTGTTAAACATCATTGCCTAATTTTCACTTTTGGTCAAATAGAGTCCAAGGTATCCTTCCTAAGGGAGGGATTTAGAATCAGACACGAGTCTGTGGACAGAGTGGGTCTTGTTAAATGAACGCTTATTTCTTCATACTCAGGATAAATTGTACAGTCCCCACAAGGAAAGTTATCTGCTCTAACATTCTCTTTCAGTAAACAACTAACTCTGTTAACATTCATCATTTGGAAAATGCAGAAATATCATACTTATAAATGAGAAGCAACAAGCCTAAGAAGGAAGGACTTTTAAAAATCCACTTATCAATCTAGATGGTTTAAGAAAAAGAGGGATCTTAGTCAACATAATAACATCTAGAAACATCTGGTCCCATAAGCTGTGTTTATCATTTTCTAGACCTCAGTAAAAGCTCTGATTGTGATTTGTAGGTGGCCTGGGATCTTTTGCTGTGTTCCAGATGTTTTTCCTCAAGTTGGAGCAGCCAACAGGAAATTTGTTCAACGTTATACTTTTTAATCATGAATGAGTTTGTAATATTTTCATTGCCTCTCTGAATCTTTTCAGATATTGTCTTTTTATTCATTTAAAAATCATTGAAATTATACCTCACATGCCGAAGTTATCACTTGCAGGGTTGCAAATGGAAACATTTTGCTGGTATTTCCTCTAGATCCAGGATAGTTCCTGTCAGATTGTAAGAATTAACTTAAAATATGACTGGATGGTCAAGTTAAATATGATTTTATTATCTAAGATAAGCACACATTAAGACTATCAGATTAAGAAATTTCTGAACATAAAAATAAACAAATGCCAGAATCAAAATTTAGCCCATGGAATGGCACAAAATCTTCTCCCACTATTTAACAGATAGATGATGAATACCCAGAACATGCAACAGCACAATAAATAAAACAGTAAAATAAACAAAAAGTGTAGGAAAATCAACTGAAAAAGCATTTCTCAGAAGGATACAACTAGCTAATAGAAACCTTCTGTTGTGAAAAGAGATAAATCAAATATTTCCAGGAATTCTTTACATTTTCTTCTCATGTGATGTTAGAGAAAGAGATCATATGAGTTCTTAATTGAAAACTAATGGGTAATGTGAGTTGAATTGAAGACTTGACTTAGGAAAGGACTGTCCGGAGCTTTTCTGTCTTTGGGTCGCCTATAAGGTAGTGTTGAGTCTGAGGTTAACACAAGGTTTCTGATGACACATTCCTGCAAGTGTCTGAGGCCCAATGAAACCACCTGCAGTTTCCGCAGTGAACCTTTTTTCTTATTAAAAGTATATATTTACAACGGTCAAATCATCAGTTAGTTATGTGAACCTTGAAGAAAACAGAAAGTAGAGTACAATTTTAAACTAACTCCTAAGAGAAATTTTAGAGATGTTAAAAAAAAAAAAGACCAATATAAAATCCTTTCTGGAGGGTTTTTTCATCCAAGCAAAGGAGTGTTTTGGAAATGCTGACAGGATCCCAGCAAATGGCTCCAGAGAGAAGCATAGGCTGTGTTTATTTATCTTAGAAACCACAAGAACATTGCAAAAGGCCAGAGTTGGCCCTGTAAAACGTGTTGCTAACATGTACAGTATGATTGCTTAGTTTGGCGGAATTCAAGTCATTTCTGTGCTGATAAAGAAACACCACAACTTCTCTTCAGGCATCTCTGGGATTTACATACCCAAGCTTTTCCTCTGAACTGTCCTAGGCCTAAGTTTTCCTTGATAGCTTCACATGGAAACTGAACATGTATCTCAAAAATGAACAATTCCCAAAACAGACTCTTTTGATTTCTTCTCAGCCTCAGCTCAACTTCCTCAATCTTTTCCATCTCACTATATTGTGATTTCATCTTTCCAGTGTCTCAGGCCAAAATGCTTGAAGTCATCTCTGTATTCATTTATTTTCTTGCCCTTTCTGGTAAGCCAGCCAACCCTGTCATCTTTATCTTCCAAACTGACCTATATCTTGATCCCTTCTTAACACTTCCCCAAGGCTATCTCCAAGCAAAAGCCAGTCTCATCTCTTGCTTGAATATTTCAATAAAAACCTAAATGATCTTCCTTAGCCCACTCCTATCCCATTATCAGACTATGCAGCTAGAGCATTACTTCAAAGTAATTGAATCAATTCATTTCTCTCATTTGAAATCCTTTCAATAGCTTCCCATCTTCCTCCAAGTTAAAGTAAATGTTGAAAACTACCTTCAAAGCCCTATAGGATTAAGTTCCCACTGGGTCTCTCCTTTCCCATTATCCTAGTTTTACTCACTCTCCTATACTCCTCTCCCCCCTTTACAGTTACTGGGTGGAACTCTCTATGCATCTTTCTAAGCTGTGGTTCCTTTTTTGGACCTACTCTTTTCCATCTTTCCTGTATCTGCTCAAATGTCACTTCCAATGGATAGGTCCTTCTCCACCTGTTTTAGATAAAGTCTCAAGTTACCTTCTTTCAGTCCTTATTTATCAGTCCTACACTTCCCCCTGCTTCACCAGTCATGCCTACTGATGTCTCTTCCTGCTGCTCTATGCATTGCACAAAAGAGAAACACATTCACTGCCATATCTCAGCCACTAGAATAGAGTCAGGAGGCTCATTAATACTTTATTTGCTGAATAATAGCACAAATATATGATGTCAGATATATCCAACTTGAATGGGTAGGTTGGATTACTTTCTATTTTTGCGTATATTTGAAATTGATTTGTGATTCTATGCCAGTTCTTGATAGCTTGGAAGTATTAAGTCAGCACTTAGAGTCTTTATTGGAATAACCAGCCTAAGGATAAAGTCTAATCACAAGTAGCTGTTATGTAGTAAAGAGACATCGAGTTTGATTATCTTATGTTTGGGATATGTGGTCTCTCATATTCTTCAAGATTATTTAACTTATTGAAGGTCACTTCACTAGTTATACGATGCTTATGATTGAGTGTGATTTTAATAAGCTGTGTGTGTTTTCCCTCTTAGTATTTTACTTTGTTTTTCATTAATATGCTTTGTAGTTAAATGTGGCTGTCTGCTTGAGACACATAAAGTATTTATGACAGATAGTGTGACCTTGTGAGTTGTTTTATTGCTAAAATAAATATTTTGGCAATAAGAGAGGATTTAGAAATGAGCAGCAAAGATTAAAATGAATGTTGCCTCAATTCAGCAACCCGCAATGACTGATGGCAGAAGATTGGCATCTGAAGGTCTTGTAAAAAGTTTAGCGTGTGAGTGGGGGTAGCCTGGGACAAGGCCTGGCTGAAATGTTGGGTGAATGAGAAACAGCTGGATAAAACATTTTTAGTCTCTTTGAGGGACTGGGCGTTTCTTGGTTTACATGAAGATAAGATAATGATATCCTACATCTGCAGCAGCAATAAAACTGTGGAATATTAAGGAGTTCCTTGGCACAGTACGATGGAACAGAGAGAAGGGGAACAAATAAAGATAATAGTGATGACTCAGTAAAAATGAATGTGCCAGGAAGACTGTGAAGAGCCAGGTTATGCCTGAATTATGTGACTAGAAACACAGTCATGGTTTACTGCGAGACTGATGTAATTGATGAGAAATGTATTAAAAAGAACATAAATACTTTGTTGGGAAAATGTGGCCTTTTGAAGGAATAAGATGGAAATTTCTACAGTATAAGCAATGTGAACTTACCTAACCACCAACAGTCAGAGGCAAATTCATAGTCTCCAAACTTTTCCTTAAACCACATGTAAATCAATAAACATAAAAATTAAAAATTTGTAAAGACAAGAAAAATATATTAATTATTGATTTAAGTTGCCCCTAACAGTTGAGTTCGACCTAAACCACAATAACTCTGAAATTGACTGCACTGGAAAATAAGTCCTTTGCAGATGTGATGCAGATGAATTCATGCTGCATTATCGTGAAGTCACATTACATATAGCTTAGACTCCTTGTGAGACAAGACCCAATCACTTGAGAGAAAGCCATGGAGAGGTAGGCAGAGGTGGACTCATGCTACCCAGGAATATCTGGAGCTACCCAGAAACTAGAAGAGAAGAAGCCAGGTTGGCATCTTATCCAGAAGATTGGGAGGGAAGATGGCCATGGTCATCAAGCTTCTGTTGCTGTAATGAAACACTCAAGATCACTAGGTATAAAGAGAAAGGTCTCTATTTGACTTACAATTTGGAAAGTCTCTGCCCTGGGTTAGGCAGACCAATTTTTTAGAACTGGGAGAGGAGGGAAATCCATCATCATGTATGAGATCATGCATCAAAATAATTTACCTCAGGGTGAGAATGTGAAAGGACAGAAGGAGAAGGGGCTAAGGAACCCAAATCTCTTGTGGGGTACACTCCCCAACTCCCATGACCAAAAGCTCCCACTTTTCCCTGCCTTTTACAATGCCATCACTTCCTAATAGTTCCAGGATAGGACAAAGTTTTTAATTCATAGCCAGTTGTGGGCTATCTCATACCCAAACTATCTAAAATGGCTCTATCAACATTTTGATTTTTAATTTTTAGCTCCCTCCATTATGAAAGAATAATTATTATTTTCAACAACCCAATTTTTGTGACTATGTTTTAGAAGCTCTAGAAAATTAATGAGTAAGAATCTCTCTTTTTTTTTTTGTTTTTTTTTTCCAGTCCTGGGGCTTTGAATCAGGGCCTGAGCACTGCCCCTGGCTTCTTTTTGCTCAAGGTTAGCACTCTACCTCTTGAGCCACAGCGCCACTTCTGGATTTTCTGTTTATGTGGTTCTGAGGACTCAAACCTAGGGCTTTATGCATGCTAACAAGCACTCTACCACTAAGCCACATTCCCAGACCTAGAGTCAGAATCTCTAACCATCAGAAAACAAAAGAAAGATGTAAACTGACAGCAAACTGTTATGGATTTTGGAGCTGTGAGTCGAAAAAAGACAACCAAGATGGAAGAGTAGAAAAATAAAGGTTTACTGGTACATGGCTAGAGAAGAGACAACATGCAGCTCTCAAGGTAGGATGGAGTGCAGGTTCTACATCTTGGGTTGGGTTATTTGATTGGCTGTCTTCTGTTTGCAGGCCAGATTGATTAGGATCACGATTTAATAGTCTTGGAGGATGGGTCTTCGCAGGTGACAATGCAAAATGACCATTCTCTCTTTTATCTCTACTCACCTGAACTCAAAGTGTGGGCTAGTAGTGGATTGCCTGCAGCTTTTCCCTGCTACCAGAGGCAGGCTTCAATACCATGAGAGTGTGTCATGCAGTGCTCCACAGAATGAAAAACTGGAAGGCCAGCTCTGCAATTACAACAGGGATGTCCACTGGTGGATATTGACCTTGAGCCCTTGAAGGTTTTCTAGACAAAGCTATCTCTTCACTGGTCAACAAAGGAATGGGATATGTCAAGAGATGGAAAAAATAGAAAGAAAATTGTTTATCCATTCCTCCTGGTCATACTCATTCAAAGGAATGAGAACAAATATTATTATTACACACTCACTCTCTCTGTCAACAATGGGTTAAGAATAGGTCTTGTGAACTTTTCTGCCCAGTCTGGCCTTGAATCACAATCCTCCACATTTCATCCAACCTAGTATGTAAGATTACAGATGTGAGCCCCTGGCACCCAGCATCCCAGGCTTGATACTTTCTCTCTTGCTTTCTTGCTTTCTCCCTTGCTCCCTCCTTCTCCCTTTCCTTATCAATCTCTCTCTCTCTCTCCTCTCTTTATTGCTGTCACTTTCTCTCTTTCTTTCTCTTTTACTCTCTTTATTTCTCTTTCTTTCCTTCCTTTTTTCACTTCCCTTCCTTCCCCTCCTCTCTCTCTCTCTCTCTCTTTCTTTCTTTCTTTCTTTCTTTCTTTCTTTCTTTCTTTCTTTCTTTCTTTCTTTCTTTCTTTCTTTCTTTCTTTCTTTCTTTCTTTTTGTCAGTTGTGAGTCTTGAACTCAGGGTCTGGGCACTGTCTCTGAGCTTTTTTGCTCAATGAAAGCACTCACCTATTTTGAGCCACAGCCCCACTTCCAGTTTTCTGATGGTTGATTAGAGCTAAGTCTTACAGACTTTTCTGCTGGGGCTCGTTTTGAACCATGATCCTCAGATCTCAGCCTGCTGAGTAGCTAGGATTACAGGCATGAGCCACCAGCACCCAGTTGCAGGCTGTTTTGTGGGAAGTCTTCCCATGGGGGAAGAAGTGGCCCCAGATGGTGCTATGAAGTAAAAGACAGTAGACCCTGCTTCAGTATTACACAGTGCCTTCTTTGAATCACACAGTGCCTTCTTTACTTCCGGAAATTCAAATTCCTCTGCTGTCCATTTAGATATACCAGTTTCTTTTCACCATAGTGCATCTCTGGACAATTCACAGTCCCTGATTTGACCTGGTATACTCTCAATCTACAATCATCCTCTCCAAGAATTATCTTCATTTTAACCCTCTATATAATAGTAATTTGTAACATCAATATACATATCTATAAAATGGCATACATAAGATAACATTTCCTCTAAAATGTGGTATAGATCTCATATACTAGGAATTGTGAAAACTGATCACTACTGGGAATTTTGAGATGAGATGCTTTTGTGTTTGAAGTGGAGTGAAGTGGAGTACATTTCGGGTGGAGAGCGTATTGTGTTATCACTAGGGGAGCCGCCTGGTAAAGAACTGAAGGATGACAAATCTGAGAAAAACTGGAGATAAGTCCAGCCTAGAGCTCTGACATAAAGGTAACAAGTGGCTTTGTAGGATGCTTAATAAATGCTGATGTCATAAGGTTGGGAGCAGTGGCTCTTACCTGAAGACCATCTAGTTAGGAGATGGCTATAGGAGGCCAGTGTGGTGTCTTTAATCCTCGCTAAGTAGGAAGCAGAGAAAAGAGAATCATTCTGAGGCCATCATAAGCCAAAAGCATGAGAATATGAGAAATAACTAAAGGAAAGGCTGTGGGTATGGGACAAGTAGTAGAGCCCTTGTCTAGCAATCATGTGTCCCTACTTTCTAAATTCTACCAGTTAAAAAACAAATAAAAAGACAAAGCCAAGAAGTTTATAGCATAAAGGCATTATCTCTAGGTCAATTAACCCCAGACTTGTTTAATTATGTTTTGGTAATTATTCTAAAATCAGTGATTACCTAAAGACATTCAGTCATTATAGAAAGCTGAGACAGCATTCTGACTCTGACGATGATGGTTTAAAACTGCATTATAAGTCAGTAAAGAGAAACTTTAGATCTCTATGCTGATCACAACCCTTTGGTTTCTGCTTTAAAGTAGATTATTTTCATAACAACATTCAAATGTAAAAACGAAGGCCAGAATGGCTGAGAATTTGAGAATAGATATTAATAGCATCAAATCTCTTCAGAAAATTGGCTTTAAGATATATTTGCCAGTGGAACAAAGGGTAAACAAATGCAGCCATGATACTCACTAGATACTGTGTTGAAAGTGAGCTCTACAACCTGGAGGATGGGGGTGTGGAGGGGGGAAATGTGAAAAAATGAAGGAAGAGGCAACATTGTTCAAAAAAAGAACACACTCATTACCTGACTTGTATAATGTAACCCCTGAATAACAAATCATAATAAAAAGACTTATCATTAAGCTCTTAAAAATTATAAATATAATAACAGTTAAAAATGTGTCCAACTTATACTGTCATAGTTTCAGTAATAATGAAGTTGAATAGGGAATTATCATGTAGCATGATTTCATGTCAAAGGAGCTATTTATCCAACGACTCGTGGGGATATAATATTCTGTTTTGACTTCTAAAAATTTTTTTTTTTTTTTTTGGCCAGTCCTGGGCCTTGGACTCAGGGCCTGAGCACTGTCCCTGGCTTCTTCCCGCTCAAGGCTAGCACTCTGCCACTTGAGCCACAGCGCCGCTTCTGGCCGTTTTCTGTATATGTGGTGCTGGGGAACCGAACCTAGGGCCTCATGTATCCGAGGCAGGCACTCTTGCCACTAGGCTATATCCCCAGCCCCCTCTAAAAATTTTTAAAAGGTGATTAAATACTCAACATGTCGGTTACTCTCAACTTTTACATTTGGCAAAATAACACAGTCTCAGTTAACCATCAAGAGAAAACTTCAAAGATGATTCTGAACATGGCAGGCAAAATAGTTTTTATTGTAGGTAATTACTGAAACTGCATATGTGGCTGTATGCATAGTAAGTCATGTGGGAAAAGCATCCAAAATACAGTTAAAGTTTCCAGTATCTAGCTTTCATATTTTTGTAAATTTTATTAATTATATATTTTAGCAATGACATGAACAGGATTTTGCCAGGTTATACAAATGAGGGCTTTCTTGGCTATTACTTGTAGTTTCCGAGCTGAATGGCAGAGCGCACATAAACACATCGGAAAGTAGATGGCTGGATCTCCCAGTACTGGACAGGGTTGCTGAAAAGACTCACTCCCGAGTAAGAAGCCTTCTTGGTGTTGTATCCAGGAGGGCAGAAATCATTTGACCCCACTGAAGAGATGTTGTTGTTATGCAGATACACAACCTACAACAGGAAAGAACCAAGAGAATGCTTATTTTTCCCTGGTTATGCTGGGGCTTTCAGGTGAACATTGTTGAAAGACTTTCATCCTTCAGTTTAACCTTAACACATTTCACATGAAACTTGTGGGATTTTTTTTCCTCTTGCCTTACTCTTCCTCATCTCAGAAATTTGCATGTGGTTTATTCTAATGGCTCAGGCTATAAACATAGTCATGAAATTGACCTCCCTTTCTCATGAATTCTCTACCTGATCCTCAAATCCTTCAAACTGTATTCTTCAGTTTGTTTCCTTCTGTCTGCTCCTCGGTCTTGGCCCAAGACTCTAGAATTTTTCCTGAATTATTGAAATTGCCCCAATGGTTTTCCTCTTTCCTAATTGGCCTTTTTTTTTTTATAAGATCAACAGTTTTATTTGATGTCATAGAATAAATCTTTTTTTTAAAGATTAATTAGATGTAAGTTTTGAAAAAAGAACATTTAAAAAGGAGGCTGAATATCTTCTCTGCCCTGGCACTCCCTTTTCTTGTTGAGAAGTCTCAAGTTCTCACAATTGCCTGAAATGCCTACTTAGTTTGACATCCTTCTGCCCTAACCTCATCTCCTCAAACCAAACATCTGAAAAGCTTGCTACTCCCTTTATAAAAATGTGGCCCTTATTAGCTTGTCACACACAGGTTTCCTCTCCCTGTAATAATCTCTTCTAAGACATCTGCAAAGCTTGCTGCCTGTTGTCATCAATATCTTCCCAGGTCATCCCAATCTGCCATTCTTTATCCCAACTTTATTCCTTTATGTTTATTCATAGAAATGATCACTAAAGTGACATATTATACATTTACTTGTTTTACTTTTTTACTAAAATATTAATTACACAGGGGAGGAAAAGATTTCATTGTTACATTCCCACACGTTTACAATGTTTCCAATCCATTACCCTATCTTTCCTTTTCCCTTCTCCTTCCTGCTTTCCCAAAACAAGTTGTTGATATATACTGATCTTTGTTTTTCTCCTGTAAATTAAAAATTCCATGAAGCATGACCCTATTTTCTTTTTCTTGGCTACATTCTCCCTTCATTACTAAAATATAAACTACCCTGCTTTGTAAAAGACATTGGAAGATTATAGTACATTCAAAAATACAATACTAATTTTAAAAAGTAAGAGACTAGACAAGGCTAAAATAAATATCTAAATGGAAATATTAAAAGGATCTCTGAGCAATAAATTAAATATTGTATTATCCATTCTTGTATTGAAAGCCCAGTTCTGGTATGTTTGGCCTCTTTGGATGGTGACTAGGTTACAAGAGAAGGAGATTATTATATGTAGGGATTATTGCACCTGTAAGAAGCCAGAAAACTAGCTAGTACTATTTTTTGTGATTGGAGAAAAAAACATGCTGTTGACATTCCGAATTTTGCAAGAGTTATTTCACTAGGACCACCCTGATCATGGCCACCCTGATCTTAAGACTTCCAGTCTGGAGAACTATGGGAAATAAATATTTGTATTTCCAACCAACCAGTTTATATTATTGTGTTATGACACCCCAACTGGTTGTGACACTGAATAAAAAGATTGCTAGCATATTAGGAAGCAGCACGACTCTGAATATTTCTCCCAATCAGCAGTGAGTTGGCATTACCTGAATGTATTTATGCTCTGCCAGGCCACCGGGGACTCTGATGAGCTTGTTGTTGTCCAGGTGAAGCTCCCTCAGGTGAGGAGTGTTAGCCAGAGAACCATTGTCCACGGTAGAGATGCTGTTAAAACTCAGCCCCAACCTGCAACCGAAAGCAGAAAGCTCAGGTATGCCTATCTTACCAGCAGTCTGTGATTAAGCCAGCACATAGAAAGGGCATTTGTTGGCACGGCACCCATGGTTCTCTGTGCTTAGAATGCTTTTCCAATCTTTCTGAGCCTAGACAAAGGCGGTTCTTCAGATCTCAGCTCAGCATAATCTTTGAAACGATTTGCACAAGACTACCTGGGTACCTCTCAAATGCTCTGTTCTCTAACTTCTTGAAAAACATGAGGGACTATGGTTTGAAAGTCTCTGTACTTCCATGTCTCTCCATTGGAATAGGGACTGCCTTTCAGTATACTCAATACTAACAGTGTTTATCAAGATAAGTATCTAGCTGAATTAATTATGTAGTAAATTCCTTTGAGAAACAGCTAAAGGAAATGTCCCATCATTTTGATTACTTTGAAAATGAAAAAATTATGCATTTATCATATCAATGTTTTATTTATCATATCCACTGAAAAATTAAAGGTACAACATTCCAATCAATTAACCTACTTTCTACAAGGGTTAATAGAATGAGTATGCTACTTTAGTTTGAAAGAGTTCCTATATGCCATTAACAGTCACTCTCAGAATCTTTCTAGTGCCTAGTACTCTGGCCTCCAGCTCAGAGCTTTGATTCAGGGCTTGTTCCTTTGACAAATACTTGGGCTTATCCATTTAAATGAAATGCATAATATATGAGGGTTCTGAGGCTGTGGTATTCTTTTGTAGTAAATGGAACTCCAGGACTGGATGTGGACTTAGACATGGTTGACATGACTACAGCTGTTCATTCTAGGGATCAAACTATAAGCAGTCAAGCCAAAAGGCAGAGGAGAACCAGGCATTATGATGCAGCAAAATATTCAAACAAAATGGAGAGCTCCTAGGACAGAAAGAAGAGTTTGTTAACGTCCTTCAAATGCCAGTAAAGAGGAACTGGACCTCTATTGTATGTTTCCCTGCACCACCAGTGATTGCCTCTTTTTGACCTCTCACAGTTTTTATTTTTAGTACCAAAATACTAATGAGCAATAAAAAAGTATAACAGTTTGATGGTGAAATAGAAAGATTAATTTGGATGAAATACTTTAAAGAAATGTGCTTGGTAAGCTCAAAACTACAGAAAAATGGCACCAAATTTTAGGGGGAAAAGTCAGGCAACTTTTAAAAAGTGTTTTTCAAAATATTTAGATAAATTGGAGTTTCTATTAGCATTTTTATGGTATTTAGCTATTTACTATTCAATTTGATATAAAATATATGGAATGAATGAATTTCAAAATCTCCATATAATTTTCAGGAAAAAAAGCTTTCTTTGAAAGAAGCAGACATACAATGCCTGATTTACTAGCTCTAGAACTTTAAAATATTTTTTACCCCAATAGCTATTATCACCATGATTAACACTGCGAATTATAACCCAGAATAATCTTGGGCTGATTTTGCGCTTACAAGGTATACATTATTTTGTTTACCTTTTGTTTAAGAAATAATCAGATAAGCTGAAATTTAGTCCAAGGAAACGGATGTCATAAAAAATAAATCAAATCAACCACTGTGTCACATGTATACACTAGTTATACACAGTACTTAAAGGATGCTATTACTTAGCCAGATTATTCAGTCCTTTCAAACTAGATGCATCAACTTTGCTGATTTTGTTGCCATCTAGATGTAATTCAGTAAGGGAAGGAGGAAGACCTGGAATACAGAAATAAAAAATGCTAAATTATCAAAGAAGTCTCATAAGCAAAAGACATAGATTTAGTGGCTTTCTTAAGTCTTTGAATGACTTTCAAAGACTTCCCTTAATTTTCTGAATCACATACAATTTCAAAAACTAGTTAATTTGTCATGCTCTTCATTCCTCTTGTAATGTTGTAATTGTCATGGCAATTGCACAATTGGAGTGAAACACTGAATTACATAATCTTTTGTACTTTTTTTAAAGATCCCTTGGTAAAAGATACGATATAAAATAAAGAGATAAGCATTTGAATCCATATTTAATGAATTACATGTAAATTAAACCTACAGGGAAAAATTAGCCAGGTATTTTATTAGTATCATTAAGATTGACACTGATATACTGTCCTGGTCTTCAGACTTAATCTGTTTTTCTATAATATCATCAAATGCTTCAGCAATATGGGCTGAGCAGGAAGAGCAAAGCTGACTTGAACCTATTCAATCAGGATAATTTCCTAATACAAGAAGGGCAGAAACCTAGAGTCCTGTGATCTGCCATCTGTAGAGCACCTGGTAGAATAATTTCAGATTCAAAGTACCCATTAAACCTCTGGGAAATACTTTTTGAATGTCTGAGATTTCCAAAGAATTAATAATATAAATATAAAAGTTAAAATATTTTCATTTCCTTTTTCCATCTGAAAATGTATCATGTTTTTCTAGAGCTTTTTAATAATGCACTGTTTCACTTAAAAGAATACCAAAAACTACAAAGAAAATAAGAAATTGTTTCCACATAAAACTAACCTCTGACTGGCAGAAAGTTTTGGTTCTTTGTAATATTTGGTAAGAAATTTTCAATCTGTCCCACTGTATAGTGTTAATAGTTTTGTTTAGTGTAATGATTTCATATATATTTAATTTAAAAAACTATTATGCATCTTCATGGGAGAATGTTGTGTTAGCAAGATGCTATGGAAATAAACTACTTATATACTTATATATATATTTATTATATCTCAAACAATTAATGGTCAGTAATCAACTATTAATTGGGCCAATTAATGATAATTTAGATTCAAGCAAAGAGATTCTCAAATCTATATTCTACAGTGATCAAGACTAAGTAAGTATGACAGAGCCCTAATTCCAGATATAATTGGATGTGAACAATTCACAATTCCAAAGCATTGGAAGTTCAAAGTAAGATATGGATCAATTTCATACATATTTCATATACTTCCCCTCCCCCCTAAATTACCAAGGAACTTCTTTTTTTATGCTTATCAATACTGAGTGTCATTCCTATGCATACTAGCCAGGGTCTGTTTTAGAAAGAGCTAGGCTTTTTTGTGATATCATAATTACATAATTTAAGCTCATTTACAATTAGGTCATATCCTGGAAGAGACTTCATAAAAACTTTATCAATTTTTTGGCTGGGCACCAATGGTTCATGTCTGTAATCCTAGCTATTCAGGAGGCTGAGATCTGAGGATCAAGTGAAGTTCGAAGCCAGATCAAGCAGGAAAAATCTGTGAGACTTATCTCCAATAAATTACTCAGAAAAACCAAAAGTGGCACTATGGCTCAAGTGGTAGAGGACTGGCCTTGAACTGAAGAGTTTAGGGACAGTGCCCAGGCCCACACTTCAAGCCCCAAGACTGGCTAAATAACTAACTAATAAAGGCTATCCGTTTTCTTCACATGCCTGGCTGGCCTAGTAGTCAGACAGGCTCAGTAGAATCAATTCTAAAACAAGAGAATTCACTGGGCATAATATTGCCCACATGGGTTACAGTTTAAATTTCCATAACAAACAAAAAGTTTCCACAACAAAACAGGAATAATTCATGTAACATTTTGGAGAATTTTCTGTCACCTTGAGGAATGGTGGTAATGTTGGTGTCAGCAATACGGATATAAGACAGCTTCTTCATTCCCTGGAACGCTCCGTTTTCAATTCCTGAGCTCTTTAGTGGGTTGGTGCCCAGTTCTATAAATGTAATGAATGCAAGGCATTTAGACAAATTTGAAGATATCATAAGGAAGAACAGTGTTTCATCTAAGATTCTGAAAAGAACTTTGGTTAAATAACATCTAGACTGATACACAAATGAAAAGTAAAGAGCATGCTCTTCAGAAGAATCAAAAATGGAATAAAACTTTGCTTACTTAAAGAAACAAAACCAGTTGTGGTGCTACATGCTTGGAATCCTAGCATCTAATTTTAGCAGCAGTTGGAAGAAGATGGATCACAGATTTTCAGTTTGACCCTGTCTCCAAAAGTAAATGGATAAATAAATAATGAACAAATATGTGATTTATAAAAAGATAGCCCCATCACTTCTTATAGTTTGTCAGTAAATAATTCATGTTAAAACAAGTGGCATTACTTTCCCAACATACTTCATAAATGTTGCCAAAGGAAGTGAAGGTAGAATTTTATGATTCAATTATAAAAGGATTTTTAAACCACATGTTCAACCATGATGAAGCGTTATAACCATTATTTTAAACAAATTATATGGTTACTTACAACACAAATCTCTACTAGGTAAAGTATCCCAAAATACTTATATTAAGACTACTTAAGTCCATTCTGAATTCTTCATATACCACAAAGTGACTTTAGTCCTGGATTTTCCCGTTTTCAGATCCTCAAGGTCAAGGAGATAATCATCATCGTAAGGCATAGAATCCCATTTCTCCTGGCCAAATTACTATAATTTCTACAGCCTTTAAGCACAATAGGCTGCAGGTCATTCACCTTCTTGCAGCTAAAGCTTACTTGAAATCTCTCAAGGTGAACCTTCAATCCTGGTCTTCAAGTTATAAGAATATCTGTACCTATGACAATCATCTGGTTCAATCCATTGAACACAGATTTTCGCACTTTGGTGATCTCATTCTCATGGGCGCGAAGCTCCTGAAGAGTTTTGGGCATTTTTTCTGGCAATTCCTTCAGATGATTCTTGGACAGATAAAGTCGTTCCAGTTTCACCAGTGGAGTAAATGCTCCAGGACTGATTTTGCTAATTTTGTTGTTGACAAGGATCAATGCCTGTAAACAGAAAAAAGAAAAATGTTTCTCAGATTAAAAGCATCCAACATGCACACGAGTATGTTGTACAGTGCATACATGCATAAGTACATGTATGACATTAATTCTACTCATGGAACAAGCACTAACTTGGAAATTTACAGGAAATTATAAAAATAAAAGCAAGTGAGTTTAATGTTTGTATGTGTAAAACAATGCATATGCATATTATAGATAGATAAATGTAGATCAGAATAAATGATCCTAAAGGTTGGAATTACTAGACTCATGCATGAAACCTATAATCAGCATCATAGAATTTCATCTCCCTCTTTGGTTTTAGGCATTCAGATGCTTTTTCGTTGATGGATTTTACAGCTTGCTACAGGAGAGTGGTGCCAACTTATTCTATGCTAGCAATGCAAGAAAGTAAAGTTTTACTACTATAGCCCAAAAACATGTTATCTTTTTTAAAAAAACTTTTTTACATACTAATATTACTTATAGTTGTTGCTTTCTTTGCATTTGTCATTTTAAATTATTTTAATTTTGTAACATTTACTACATTTTTGATGAAAGACATTGCATGTTCACAAAGGTTTTTCTCATATGTATTAAATTTGTATATTTTTTAACATTGGCTTAGATGTAGTCACTCTGACATGAAAACATTAATAGATTTTTATCTCTTGGATTCTTCTCCTTGTATAACAAATATATTAATGGCTTTGATCATTTTCTGATTTGTATCCCAGTTCTCTTAAGGTAAGAAATTACTTCTAACCAGGTGTCAGTGGCTCGCATCTGTAAGTCTAGCTACTCAGGAGGCTTAGATCTGAGCATAGAAGTTCAAAACCAGCCCTGGCAGAAAAGTCCCAAAGTCCCATCATGAGGCTCTTATCTCCAATTAACCACTCAAAAAATGGAAGTGGCAATATAGTTCAAAGTGGTAGTCTTGAGCAAAAGAGCTCAGGGACAGCACCCAGGCTCTGAGTGCAAGCCCCATGACTGACAAAAACTAAAAAAAGAAAGGAAGGAAGGAAGGAAGGAAGGAAAGAAGGAAGGAAGGAAGGAAGGAAGGACGGAAGGAAGGAAGGAAGGAAGGAAGGAAGGAAGGAAGGAAGGAAGGAAGGGAGGGATGGAGGGAGGGAGGGAGAGAGGGAGGAAAGAAGGAAGAAAGGAAGGAAGGAAGAAAGAAAAGAAGGGAGGAAGAAAGAATTTTTTTTTACTTAGAGATATATTTTTGCAAGTATGTGAATGGAGAAGGGTGAGATAGGAATGGGGATATTCAGACTGTATCATTTTCTATATCCAAAATGAAATGTTTTCTGAAGGCAATAGCTAACTAATCTGTGTAGGTTCTCATGTAGTTCACATTATGTGATGAACTACAATTTATTACAAATTGTATTATCTTGCATCCATTTATTACATCTTTAATACAAATTTCCAAGTGATTCTAATGAATACTAGCGGAAAATTCAAATACTTTCTTTGGCAAAATAGGAAATTGATATTAGCACTTTTTGGTTACTCTTATATTTAAAAGAACTTATTGCACACTCTCAATCAGACTACTCCCTTCTAAGCACAACTTTGCTGTGTGACTTTGAGAAAGCAGATAAATCCACTATTTCCTGTTTCCTCATCTACGCAAACAGCTATGAAGTCCATTCAATGAACAAAAATAAAAATGGTTGTGAGGATTAAATAAAATATGTAAGATATTAAGAATCATTATTACTACATACCAATTTGTTACTATTCAGTCATTGAGACATTTTATTTTTAATTTATATATAATTTCTTAATTATATTTACCTAGTCTTACTTCAAAAGAAATGTATTGCAGGCAACCATTTACTACATTACATTTTCTTTCTTTTTTATATTTTAATTTCTTTAAATAGTTATACAAAGGAGTTGCCATCAACAGAGCAATTTATGAATACACTTCCACTTGATCATTTTCTATTATTTTATAGATCAAGTTCATAGGTTCTCTCTCTATAAAACTACTCCGGCAATAAGAGTTGTAAATGAATAGTTATTGGAGAATAAAGGAGGCTTTGTTTTCTGTTTTATCTTTCCTATTGTAGTCCTTCATTGTAATTCTAGTAAAACTTTCCTAGATGAAATTATGATGCTGTATAATCACAAGGATGGAAAAGACCACAAATGAAAGGCTAAGAAAAAATAGCTGTTCAATATCTCCCACAGAGTTTGGCAGCTTTAATAAACCCTCACTTCGGGCTGGGGATATGGCCTAGTGGCAAGAGTGCTTGCCTTGTATACATGAAGCCCTGGGTTCAATTCCCCAGCACCACATATATAGAAAATGGCCAGAAGTGGTGCTGTGGCTCAAGTGGCAGAGTGCTAGCCTTGAGCAAAAAGAAGCCAGGGACAGTGCTCAGGCCCTGAGTCCAAGGCCCAGTACTAGCCAAAATAAATAAATAAATAAAAATAAAAATAAATAAACCCTCACTTCTTCCAGTGTATGCTTGAAGTAGAAAGAAAAGGATAATCAGGTTGACAGCTTAGAAACATGAAAAAAAAATGAGATAGGAAAAGAAAGAACACCTTATGACCAATATTGGATTTAGAGAGAATGCACAGAAAGATACAAAGAGCTTTGTAAATTATTCAGATGACACTGAAGTAGCTGTAAAGTTGGGAATAGAACAAAAGAAGTTTCATTCTTAAAAAAAGAATAGACTTAGGGTAAACTTATGCAACAAGAATGGGGCTTTTAACATGTATTATTTTATTGAAATTTATGGCACTCACTTGTCATTGCCATCTCTTTAAACTTATTTTAACCATAGTTTAAAAGTGCCTAACAAAGCTTGCCGCCTTAAGTACCAGTTCACTACCATTAAAACCTAAAGCTGAAAGTGGAGAACTGTGAGTAGGATAAATCAATATATTGATTATAGCATTTCCTTACATTCTATTGTTTTTAAAACTATTTTATTTAGAACTTTTCATCCTTACATGTGTTGTAAACTTAATTTCTTTATTTTGTATGTCCAATGTAGACTCCTCTTTTGAAGGGGCAGAGAGACAGGAGCTTGAATTTGGACGCCTTCACTCTTGGTCAGCTTGCTTGCTATGGCTAATGTGCTACTCCTTCAACCATACCTCCAGCCAAACTTTTTGCTATTTAATTGGAAATGTCTGTCTGACTTTCCATCCTGCTTGACTTTAAAAATTGCTGCTGCAGGTGTCAGACTCCTGAATATCAAAGATCATATGCATGTGCCACAAGTTCCTGGCTCAAAAATATTAAGGAAAATATTTATATTTTTAAAAATCTAAACTGGCCAGTGGCTCATGCCTGTAATCCTAGCTGCCAATAAGGCTGAGATCTGAGCACTTTGGTTCAAAGCCAACCAGAGAAGGAAAGTCCATGAGATTCTTATCTCCAATTAACTGCCAGAAAACTGGAAGTGGAGCTGCGGTTCAAAATGGTAGAGCACTAGCCATGAGTAGATAAAGCTCAGGGACTATGCTCAGCACTGACTTCAAGCACCAGGACCTGCACCAAGGATTAATAAATTAATTAATTAATCTGGTATATAATTAATGAAATTTTTTTCTGAACCTGGTTTAGCTTGGTGGCTGTTCGTGGGGGTCTGGGTGCTGTACCTGAGCTTCTGTTGCTCAGGTCTAATGCTGTACCACTTAGAGCCACAGCTCCCCTTCTGGTTTTCTGGTATTTACTTGGAGATAAGCATCTCAGGGACTTTCCTGCCCAGGCTGGCTTTGAACTGTGATCCTCAGAGTAGAGATCCTTCTGAGTAATAGGATTACAGGCATTATCTGTCTATTCTATAGTGTTATTCTTTGTGAACTATATTTCTTATTCTATTATGTGTCAGATCTTCATATTTTACCACATATTGTTTATTTCACTATATATTCCCTTAGTTATTTTATAATTACTATAATTAACATGAAAACTGAGTTTCCTATCTTTTACACTCAGCACTACATATGTATCTCCATAATATTCATTACAAATAAAACTACAATATTCAATATAAAAACCCTATTTTCTGAAAATTCTATTGCTTTATAATTAATTGTTTTTGTCTGAGACTAGGATTTGAACTTGGTATCTGATACTTGCTTTTTTTGCTCACAGACTGCTCTACAATCTGAGCCATGCTTCTGACCCCTATAGTGTATTTTTAATATTGAACAAAAAAAAAAACCCTACTTTTCAGACATTTCCACTCTTTAGGGAAAGTCTGACATCTTAAAGTTGTAGGCAGTAAATAAAATTCCTCCTCTCCAAGATGGCCCATCAAATATATCTAGTGACTCCTTTTCATTCAGCTTAGGCATCTAAGTCTCCATCTTTTGTACTTAGCATGCATGACTTTCAGATGCCCTATGCCATGATTGTCCTCCATATGCTCTGTAATGTCACTCATACCATGCTCTGCCAAGAATCACACTGTGCAAGTCAAGTGGCCCAATACAGCCACAGGGAGATTTTCATAGCATAACTTTTGGACATTGCTATCTGTATTACATGTATTAAATGTGCAACAATAATCATCCTATAGACAAACAGCAGCTAGATTTCATGACAAATATCAGAGTTGCTCTGGTGCTCAGTGTGAACAGATAATCCATTTACCTTTACAGAAAGTTGCCTTGGGAGGTTTCACCTTATTAGATTGGATTGGCCATTCTCTCTACTGTATGACTTCTCTCATCTGCCATTGCATGCACTCTTTGTCCTTTTTGGACCTTCTCTGTGTTTTGGAAGCTGACCTCTGCATCAATGCTCTCAAGAATGTTTACCATAAGAGATATGTGCAGACAATTTGGAGGAAGAATCACATCTCAAATCTCTTGTGACTAACAACTCTTCAGACCTTCAGGTCCTTGTGCCTGTGGGTCAGGATGCTTCACAATGCTTTGTTGGTTCCCATACCCCTTGACAACAACATTCCTGCTCTAAAGTCTCCTCTAGGATATGCTTCTGTGTGTTCCATCTCTTTTCTGATATACTCCTGACCAGCAGACTGGATATTATTGTGAAGCACACATAAGTGGAAATACTGATAATCTGTGTGTCTTTATGTCTCTGTGTGCACACATGTGCCTAGAATTATATTTATTAAACACTATGTGGCTGCTTCATCTTGGTACCAAGAATATTTATGAAACACTTATTTGAGAATTTAGGAGATCATTCATACTCTTCTCAGAGAATGAATGAAAGGAAACAAATGAAATGAAATAATACTAAGATTAATGTATTTTGTAATTCATTCCAGTATCGAAGTACAATCCAGTTGAGAAGTGCATCTATTTTTTTTCATGAGTAAAAACATGCAAGGGGATTAAAATAGGAAGTGTTTTTTGAAGTAGATAATAAAGACCTGTGGAGGATCAGCAGAAATATTGGACAGATTTTTAGTGGCTAATTAATATGATATTCTGCTCATGTACCCTCAACTAAGAAGAGAATTGTGTGCTGGTTTCCAAGTACTTTTGAGTTCACTTCAGCTTTGAGTTGAAAAACTGTTTTCTATAAATGAATGGACAACTTAGAAGTTCTTACATGAAGATTCTTGAGGTTCTTAAAGTCCCCATCTTTGATTTCAGTTATTTTGTTGTTTTGCAGATCCAGTAGGGTTGTGTCTGGGGGGAGGTCTCTGGGCACTGTATCCAAACCTAGCATAAACAAAAAACAGCACACAACTTCAGAATCACAAAAGACAATTGTTGTTGTTTGGGGGTCTGAGAGTTTAGAAATACAATTTCTTCATCAGTTCATTATTTGATAGGCACCTGGGTTGCTTTCACAGCTTGGCTATTGTGAATAAAAGGACAATAAATGTGGGTACACACAGATGTCTCTTGTATATTGATATCAGCTCCTTTAGCTATTTCCCCAAGAATGATATGCTAGGATCATAAAGTAAGGCTGGTTTGGGTTTTTTTCCCTTTCTTTTTCATTTATCCTCCATACAGTGTTTGTAGACCTCTGTAAAGCAACTCAGAAGTTGCTCCAAACTTTATGCACTAGATGATGGCAATATAATAGGAACAGGCATAGGTTTACTGTGAATATAATTCATGGAAATACAAATCAATCTGCATCTATCCATCAGAAGTAAAATTAGAACAAAGCATAGTAACTTCTATGTTGAAAAAGTACTATTCCACCATTTTTTGAGTAAGCGTATACTCATGGTAATCATATTTCAATTTGCTTTATCTTTCATGAAAATTTAAAAAATCTAAAATTCCTTATGTCTGATGTTTTCGTTCATAAATCTTTGCTGTAATGACAATGGAGAACATATTACTTATTTAATGGCTTCTATCTCCATATATTTCAGTATCCGAATGCAGGTGATTCTGACTTCATATCTATATGCTACATAAATGTTGAACTCATTACAGATATGGTTTCCATAGAAATAGCAAGAGTGAAGTGTTGTCAGCAGTAAACAGTAAACCACCAGAACAGCTACCTCGTAGGAGGATATTTAATGGCACTATGCAATCATAATTACTGCCATTTTCAGAAATGTCAATTTACTAATTGCACACAATTAGAAGGAGCAGACTTCTGCCAAATCTTTGAAAATTAATGTTATCCAACCAAATAAAGACATAATTCCCTTTCATTTGGAATAGTTACTACCTCATTATTGCTTCTTTATTTTTTCAGTCTTAATTTCCATTTATGCTTACTTGTAGTCACTGGAAAACTTAAATTCTAGTTACATTCTTAACATTTTTTCAGTGTCAAGTGGCAATCAGCTACGGAAGGAAAGAATGATGTGTCTGAATGACAATTTTGATCATATTGTCATGCCATAATTTTATAATAACAAGAGTTGCTTAAGGTGAACTATATACTTTCTTTTTGAAGATGTAACAGATTTGTGATTTTTGCAGTTGAAATCTTGGAGAACTACTTTAATGATTAAAATTGTAATCCTGCTGGGGATATAGCCTAGTGGCAAGAGTGCCTGCCTCGGATACACGAGGCCCTAGGTTTGATTCCCCAGCACCACATATACAGAAAACGGCCAGAAGCGGCGCTGTGGCTCAAGTGGCAGAGTGCTAGCCTTGAGCGGGAAGAAGCCAGGGACAGTGCTCAAGCCCTGAGTCCAAGGCCCAGGACTGGCCAAAAAAAAAAAAAAAATACAGTGTAAAATTGTAATCCTGTTACATGCTCTGAAACAATCAAAAATACGTATGCCTTTGAGCAACTTCATATATTGACATCGCAATATTGATCATGTATATTTATAGAACTTTAGAGATTATTTTCAAAATTTTAAATGTTATCATATATTTCTCACTACCATGATGTGACAAAGTCAGTACAATGATTTCTAGCTCCCAAATAATGTTTTAGTAAAGGTTTCCTGATACATCCTTCTGGCTAGGCATGACAAATGGGACTGGAAGTAACATTTCTGGCCTCTAGCATGATTTTCTTTGCTGTTTTACCTTTTGGTACCCCTCCCCCCCCAAATTGTTATGACACCATATCCCTAAAATGTCACATATTTAAAAACTTAGACAGGGTGTTAGACTATTAACTAACATCTTAAAAAATAAAGACATCCGGGCACTGGTGGCTCACATCTGTAATCCTAGCTAATCAGGAGGCTGATATCTGAGGCTAACTATTCAAAGCCAACCTTGATAGAAAAGTCCATGAGACTCTTACCTCCAATTAGCCACCAAAAAGCCAGAAGTGGAGCTGTGGCTCAAATTCTAGCCAGAAGTGAAAAGATTTCAGAGATAGTACCCAGGCCCTAATTTCAAGCCCCAAGCTGGCACCAAAGAATGAATGAATGAGTAAATAAATAAATAAATAAATAAATGCAAACTATAATAGCAAATTTCTCCATTAATGAGTTCTTAGAATGTCACAGAGAAAAGGATCTATAAATATATGCTAAGTTTATGATTCCATGTGGTCTCATTATGAAGATATATATTAGTTTCTATCAACTGGTAATCTGTTTAGGTTTGATTTAAAATGGCACATATTTGGCTTTTTTTTTGGCCTAGTTTTGTTTGGTATAGTTTTTATTGGTATTCACTTCAGTAACTTGAATCCACAGATATAAGCAGTATATAACCAGAGAATAACAAGTAAACACAGATTATACATGCAAATTTGGGTTCACAAAGGTCACATGTGCAGGTACATGAATTAGAAGCGTGTGTCTAGAATTATGGCCAAACTTTAAAAAATGTAAAATTACATCTTGAAAATATGAAGAGATGGTTTACACACACTTCAAAAATAAAATGTTTCTTATACCAGAGATGTATGACAGCTATAGGATTCAAGTGACAAGCAGTAAGATCTCAAGAAAGTAATACTGGTCAAAGAGTGTATTTTTACATTTCACTGAAAGTACACTGACTACTGGAATACAAAATGGCACATATCACACATACCCGCTTTTGTATGTCCATGTTTGTGGCACCATTCCTCTGCTCCCATTTTTTTCCCCTAATTTTAAATACATCTTCTTTTAAATATGATTTTGTAACACATAACAAGTTGCTGATTTTTTTTTCAGGCTTGTTTTTTTTTTTTTTCTTTTGCCAGCCCTGGGGCTTGGACTCAGGGCCTGAGCACTGTCCCTGGCTTCTTTCTGCTCAAGGCTAGCACTCTACCTCTTGAACCACAGCGCCACTTCTGGCTTTTTCTATATATGTGATGCAGAGGAGTTGAACCCTGGGCTTTGTGCATGTTTGGCAAGCATTCTACCACTAAGTCACATTCTCAGCCCTTTTAGTCTTAGTTTTTAAGCTTATTAAGGAATGACTTTGTGCAACATTCTAAAATATTTACATGCACCAGAAATCAGGGAATACCTTAGCTAATTTCAATCCTCTTTTGTACAACTAAACACAAAACACAGAAGTCACATCGCTTACCAAGTTGTCCCATGGCTGGTAAAGCTACCTCTTGAATATACTGTGCTCATTCTGAGCCATTTATTTTGTTCACACAATGTATGTTTTATGCAAAACCCTACCTAGTAATTTCCTCCTACTTTTATTCTAACAATACTTTGAAGCTTACCTAGTTATCCTCTATCTTCTATAAATAACCAACCCCAAACCATAGATAACAGTGATCTCCTACCTCCAAACACTTGAAAGCTTATGATAAAACACCCTATAATTTCAGTGGGTTGTTTGTTTGTTTCTGCAAATTCAAGGTAAGCAGAAACCATTGTTTTGCATCAGGGTATTTCTGTTAGTTTTGTACACTAATATCTTTCTGTTGGATTCATTGAAAAAAGCAATAACACAGCCTTATTGTCCTATGTTAAAAGGTATAGGAGATTTGTATTACAAATATCTCCAACTTCTGCTTTTATTGGAGATACTTTCCTCAAAAATATTATATTTGAGCCAGGTGCCATTGGAAATTGAGATCTGAGGACCACTGTTCAAAGTCAGCCCAGGCAGGAAAGTCTGTAAGATTCTTAACCAGTGAACCACTAGAAAACCAGAAGTGGTGCAGTGGCTCAAAATGGTAGAGCACTAACCTTCAGCAAAAATGCTCAGGAACAGCACCCACGTGCTGTGTACAAGACCCATGACTGACAAATATATACATATATGTACATATACATGTATATGTATATGTGTGTGCATATGCGTGTGTACATATATCTGTATTTTCATATATATGTATGTCAAATTGTGTAAAAGGAACTTAACTTGACTTTCTTTGAAATACAGTTATTAAGGTAAATAAAACTATACTTAAGGTGTTACTGGAAAACTATTTCTGCTTTGCATTTTGGAAATGTACTTTGTCCCTCTTTCTGATTGACCCGGTGAGGACTAACACTCTTCTACTTGCTAATGTCACAAACCTGGTAAATACCTTGTTGACAAAAGGCCAGATTGTCCTGAAACATCATGCTTTCTTTTTTTGCTCTGTGGCATGGGTCCAAATTCAAAGATTTATTCTTGTTGATTTCAAACAAACTATACTTTTGCAATTGGACTTCAACTTAATAAATGAGACAACAGTAATACATGTACTTCAGCTTTTGGCATATCAACAAAATCACATTTAGGTTTCCTAGCTCCAACAAAATGTTCCTGCTTTAAGCAGGATGTTTTCCATTTTTCTTTTCCTTGTTAAAATGGCAGTTGGACTGTCATGTTAGTTAGACCAGGCCTCAGTAACAGAAGACTTCTCTCCTACTTCCACTCTTTCTCTATATATCTTTAAGACCCTGCCAAGCATAAGACATTTTTCTGAGTAGAAAATGTACAAAGACACATTTACATTGTACTTCCCTTCTGGTAGAGAAATTAAATCTATAAAGAGATAATTAAAATATACTACACAACTATAATATGTATATAATTGATTATTACAGAATCATCAAAGCAGGTGTAGATTAAATATAAAGCACAGAAACAGCAGAAATTGTTTCAAGGGTCTTTAGACTGTATTAGGTAAATTAAATCTTGGCTGTTGTAGCTCCTATTGGATTTCCTCCTTTCATTGACAAGATTGATTTCTTTCTGTTTTTATTTTTGAGTTCGTATATAATCTTGTAATTCTTGTGAAGAGGAAAGTTGAAAGGGTCTACAGTTCCTCACTTTTTCCCAGGGAATTGTCTAGCTAACCCATTTCTGTCATGTCCTGGGCAGCCAGGATGTTCCAAGGGAGAATGGATCACAGCTGCAATATCAGGAAGTGCCTTGATCCCACACAGCTGCTTCAATCTCCCTGCTGGGGCCAGGGAGGAAACCTGGGCTATGCCTGCTTTCAGCCATCATTAACCCCTTTGAGTCCAGAGTTTTGATTATTTGGTCATATTTGATCAATATTCCTATTTCATCCATGGGCTGCCCATTCTCGTCTTCTATCCAGTGAAAATATGGACTTCAACTGGGCACAGCCTTTTTCCTCTAGTATGTTTTGGGTGAACTCTTTCCATGCATCTAAAACTCAAAATCCAGGACACCCCATGCCCCCATTGCTGCAGAGCCCAGACAAAAATGATAGACAACTAAGTTCCTAGCACTCTGTCCTCCCCTATGTAAAATAGGCCAAGTTTATTTTTCCAAACTGATTTCATTTTCAATGAATTCTTTTATTAGAGAATAAGATATATCCCTGTTCACCCAAGGAGAAAGCAAGCTTTGAAGGCTTCAAAGTTATAAGTAGTAAATGGCAAAGTAGGCCTTGAGATCAGACGTGTACAAAAGCCCAAGTTCTCTCTACAATTAAATTTCAATTATTTACAGACATGATTATAGGAAAAATATTTGATACTTTACTTTAGATTGGAAAATAGAAAAAAATTGTAATAGGTATTTGACTTTGGGGGACTGATCTATCTTACAAAAATGACTTTGTATAAGATGAAAGTCATTACAGAAGTATACTACCTGGTGACATTTGATGAAAGGGTGACTGAACACAGAACAGAAGTAGGAGATAGAAGATAACAGCCTTGAAGATATCTAGCACAGAAAACAGAACACCTTATGAAGATCAACATTAGGACATTTAAAATGATTTCTAAGACTGAATTACGTTTGTCTGAGGATGGACACTTTCTGTTGATTGTTTCCATTTCTTGGCTTTAGGGAGTGGTGGAATGGTATGGTAGTTCTAGGTGTGTGTGTATGTGTGTGTGTGTGTGTGTGTGAGAGAGAGAGAGAAAGAGAGAGAGGGAGAGAGAGTGCCCTGGGGCTTGAGCTTAGGGCCTGGGCAATGTCCTTGAGCTCTTTTGCTCAAGGATAATAAATTATCACTTGAGGCACAGCTCCACTGCTGGCTTTTTAGTTATTAATCAGAGACAAGAGTTAAATGGATTTTCCTGTCTAGGCTGGCTTTGAACCATGATCCTCAAGTCTCAGCCTCCTGAAGAGCCAGGATCACAGCTGTGAGCCACTGGAGCCTGGCTGTAGTTTTCTTTTTAAGTTTTTGAGGACACTCCATACTGTTTCCCATGCTGATTGTACTAGTTTATATTACATTACCACTGTCAGTACTCATTTTTGGTGTATCTGTACTGGGGTCTGATCCCTGATCCTTACACTCTAGTATGCTTTTTTTTTTTCTTTCCTCACAGCTCTAATCCCATTTGTCTGATTTCCTTTAACTGAAGGATGGATACAGAAAACATGATATAAATGCACATGAAACAACAATAATAAAATGGTAAGTTTTTAAAAGGATTGAAATCCTGTTGAATGCATCAAGAATGGAACTGGAGATCACAATATTCAGAGAAGCAAGTGAGGCACAGGGAGACAAGTACTACATATTTTCATTCTTAAGTTTGTTTTCTTTTTTTTTTTTTAATAGAATTTGCTTTCAGAGAAGTTGAGAAATTAATGGGGTAGGTAACGTTCAACTAACATACCCTAAATTACAGTTTGATAGGGATAAGAATTTGTGCTTTTTCACTTTAGGTTGACTATTAATTAAAAAAAAACAGTGTAACATAGATTTATCAAGCTAGAAGAAAGATGTTTGAGGAATAAGATTTGGTCAAACTGGTTTATCATCATACAGAATACACTTGTTTCAAAACATCATATTGTAGCTAACTAACCTGCACAACTTTGACAGGTCTAATTATCAGTTAAAATGAATTTTTTAAGGAATGAGGTGTATGTTTGTTTTATTAATAATTTGTTTATCCTATTATTGCTGTTATTTTAAATAATGTTATGATTGAGTAAATAGTTTTATGTCTGAAAAGTTACATAAAGAAGAAAAAATACTGATCTTATAAGACCTAGATTCAAGTTAAAGGCTAAATCATAACAAGTTCTGAAAATAATTTGGCAATTTCCTGTAGACATTTCTAAGTTGCCTATGCTCTAGAAAGCATGTTATAATTCTAACCCCATGAGTTAGAACTGTGGATGATAAGAGTAGATTCATTTTCCCAGAAGGACTTTAGTTTTCTCAGAGACTAACTCTTCATTTTTACTTTCCCACTTTTTACTGCTTATCTTTGAAAATGCTATTTTAAAATGCCTCATTGTTTAACTTTACCAGAAATATTTCTGATAACAGTCATGGCAACAAAAACTGTCTGAAGATTCTCAAATTAGTGAACTTGGAGTGTCCTTACACCACATTATAATGTTCAGTTTCAATCCATTGCTGATACCTTTGACATGATTTTTAAAAATCATGAAGCTAGTCCAATGCCTTCATCAGAGTCAGATTTCTGATTTGTCATGAAAGTAAAATGCAAACTTCATTTAAAATAAAACAAAACTTCAGTGAAGTAAATGTAAAACCAATCAACTGAATTTTAGATGGCATATGTAGAGAGAGGATAATAAATTCTTTTAGCCATGGCAGAAGAGATAAAAGGAATTTTATTTTATTTTGTTTGCTAATTTTTTCATTTACAGTATTGGGACTCAGGATCTTGCTACTCAAGTGCTATTTACCAGTTGAGCCATGTCCCAAACATTCTTTTTCTTTAATTTTTTTAAAAAAATAAAGCCTTAAACTTTTGTCCACGGATTATATTGGACTAATGTCCTCCTTTCTCTGTATCATACATAGCTGGGAATACAGGTGTGTGCCACAATGCTAAACTTGAATTCTTTAAGATGGGCTCTCATTAACTATTTGCCCCAGCTACCCTCTAACCACAAACATCTTGCTTTCTACTTTCTAAGTACCTGATAAAGTAAAAAAAAAAAGTTTTTTTTTTGCACAACATTCTTGGGCACTTGGTCATGTTAGTAACTTTAGAAATATTGTCTTGGGCTGGGAATGTGGCCTAGTGGCAAGAGTGCTTGCCTTCTACACATGAAGCTCTCGGTTCGATTCCCCAGCACCACATATATGGAAAACGGCCACAAGGGGCGCTGTGGCTCAGGTGGCAGAGTGCTAGCCTTGAGCGGGAAGAAGCCAGGGAACAGGGACGGTGCTCAGGCCCTGAGCCCAAGGCCCAGGACTGGCCAAAAAAAAAAAAGAAATACTATCTTAGTGTTATATATGTCAAATATTTTTCTTCAATTACTTATAATTTGGTATAATCCAGTCTCTCTAGATGATTGAAGGAGAGATAATAACACAAGAACAGCAGATTCACAAGAACAGATACCACCTTTGTCTTTCTCATCTATTTCTCCCATTGTTAAAGGCTCTTGTTATATTTTCTGGGTCAATGGATGAATTACTGAATGAATACACCAGTGGGAATAATCTATAGACTTTTGAAAGCCATCAAACCAATGTTGATTGGGGTTTTTAATTCAATACAGTATATATTCACATTGAAGAAACAATTTCTACTCCCTGCTAATCAGGAGTCAGTGGTAGGAAAATCATATTCCCAGGCTGGCCCAGAAAAAAAAAGTATGAGAAAAACAAACTAAAAACCTGACTTTAGTGGTAGAGTTCTTGCCCAACAAACATGAGGACCTCAGTTCAATCTTCAGTAATGCCAAAAACCTTTTGAAGTGTTTTGTCCTTGTTACTATTGAACATGTCTTCTATGTTTGTCTGAGTGGCACTATGTAATGTATTCCCTTTTTAGAAATTACTGAAATTTTCTTCTCCTGCAAAATATTATTAACAAACATGTCCTGAGTAAATACATGTTCAAGAAAGAAGTGCCATATATGCTGTGGAATTTCTTCCCTATAGAAACAAACAGGGCACCATGATCCTGTGAGAACTTTATTTCCCTTTGCAGTCAGAAAATATACCAAAGGAAAGAAGGAATGTGAATTAGCAGTCCTGTAAACAAAGTTAATTTCCAAACTAAGTATGGCTCTTCAAAAGTTTCTGGAGATTTATCTCTTAAGCATGTTGCTCTTAAAAATTCCAGGCCAAATTTTTCTTTTAAAAGGATAAATCAGACTATCTTTAGGGTGTTAGATGAAGGATACATGTTCCAGATTATATTGAATATTTACACTGTCCTTTGGTTATAAGTATTTCCTTGGAAACTTTGTAAACAGCTAGATTATACAATATCAAGGATAAAGACAAATTTAAGACCCAGAAATGAAAGCTGTGTCTCTTTACTGGGAAAATAACTATGTGTTGTAAAATCTACCTGGTTTTGCTTCTGAGAGCTGGGTTCTTTATGAATTAGTAATGCTCAAACTCCACTCTTTGGGACATGTTAAGAGTAGAGAGATTGTCCAGGTTTTTCTTAAGATCTAAGATTTCATGAAAATACATTATACAATTTAAAGGAACTATTACTTTGGGAACAGGACAGACGTTATTTTTTTTTCCAAATTTTACTTTGCAAAAGGGGCCATGAAACCCTGGGAAGAAAAAAAGAACTATAAAAAATGATTAGTGAATAAAGACAAAGTGATGGATCATGGCTTTAGAAAGTAAATAAGGGAAAAAGTAAGACTGTGTGTCTCAACCTTCCAGGCCTCTTCTCTTTCCATCCTACCCTGCTTCCTTTACTTCTAATTGAGTGGCACTGTCTCTTGCCTTTTGAAATGAAATGCCAAACTCTCAGAGCAGCCACTGCAAGGAATAAGATAAACTAGTTGGCAATGGAAACCTGTAGCCCACTTACCCAAATCAGAACACTGTACCACTCGAAGGTGGCATTGACAACGGAAGGGGCATACGGGTCCTAGGAGCTCCTGGTCTGGTAGCTCAGGAACTCGCTCAGGAACTCGCTCAGGAACTTCTGGCTCTAGTCCAGATGCCTCATCTTCTAGCATAAAGTCAAATAAGCCTTTCTGTTGAAATGGTCCAGCCCAGGAAACTTGTGCAAGCAGGAGGAAGATGAGAGTTGCCTTCATGTTTTATCTCATAGATTTTCACAACCTGAGAACCTAGGAAACAAGTCAAAATTTTAGGAAATTATGCAAATGTCATTTCTTATATAGCCCACAGAAGAGTGAGCTGTGAGAACTGTGTACAAAATATCATTTCTTATGAGGAAATTGAGTATGAAAAATAAATTTGAAATGTGATAAAGCAATTATGGTCACACTTGCATAACCAATTACTTACAAATACAAATCTGAATATCATTAAACCCATCTGTTTGAATCTGGGGGTCTGACCTAAGATGATACATTCTGCACCCTCATCATATGCAAACTGAATTATAATAATACATATGAATATAAAAATATATGTAGATATAATAAATTATGCATATGTGAATATAATATATCATGTTGGACTTTGGATGCTCACTCAACACAAGTTATGCTACCAACATAAAATATTGGCTATACACATGCCCGATTTCCAATTCCTACCTCATAAACATCATTGCAAGCCAAGCTCATCTCTCCATCCTTTCCATCTGGATCTGGCTCTGCTCATCACTCTATGAGCTATTGCAAGAGATCTGAACTCATTTCTGCCTTGAATGTGTTGTCTACTCCAGCTCATCTTCCTCTCCACTGCACAAGTCCCCTTCTGAACAATTCAAATTTACCCTATTAAGTTCCATAGCCTACCATTTGCTAACATCTCCTGCCTTTCAATCATGTCCATAGTCACTAAGGTCACCTTGGTAGGAACCCTCATAATTTGTTGCCAACAGCTATTTCTAGCTACATTTCTCTCCATTTTGTATCTTCAACAACCAGGCCTCACCTCAGTCCTGCATGCTATCCACCTTGCTATTTAGACACCTACCTTGGAAGCAAATTGGAAAGATTAAATGAGATACTGGGAGTCCCTGCAGTATTCCCTGATTCATCCAGCAGGATGCTGCTCCTCTGTGTCTTCTGTGCTCCCAGACCACACTGCTCTTTAACCTCTTTTAAAGAACTTATCACCTTATATTGTGATTTGTTTTGTGTGCTTGCTCTGTCCCTACATCATGATGTGCTCCTTCAGGGCGTGTCTTATTATTCCTTGTTCTGTCCCGGACCTTGCACAATATTTTGAACACAAATGACTCAATTGACCATCAGTGATTACTAATAACATAATTTATTCCATTGGTTCCAAGGAATACACTTGTCAGACTTTTTTAAAATCACACAAAATTGTTGTTTTTCATTAGCAAATTTCTAGCATAAAATGTTATCAAATGAAAACATCTATTTGATATTAGGAAAAAATCAAGTGAAAACCTGAACTTGGTATGAGAAAAAAAATAACCTCTATGTATACAACTGCTGGCTAGAATCCCAACTCATTATTGTTAATAAATGAAGAAATCTGCACAGAAGTCTTGACTTTTTATGTTATTTTGTTTACTAAAATTACTTAATTTTGTTAGAAAGGTATACTTCTGTAAAATCTACAAAATATTCATTCATTCATTCAATAAACGTGTGTGTGTGGTTTGTGTGTGTGTGTTGTTAATATGGCTGATGTGAACTAAAGAACTATAAGTAACAACTGTATGTAACAAAAAAGTATTTGATTTTATAAGGAAGAAAGTGTATGGGTATGATATAGAATGTTTTGGAATTCCACTAAAACTTTTTTAAACATGTCGAAAATGTATTTGGATGTTACCTTAGTTTCATGGTAACCATTTAAAATTATACATTAATAAGAATCTGTATTGACGCTGCATATTCATTCCTAAAATTTAACAAACTTGTTTTGAGTCATGTTATTCAATGGTAGTATATACAAACCAGGAAAAGAAAAACAACTTTGCATGGATAACCTGAATGAATCTTCTAGAAGATTCTGCCAAAGCTACTAAGGAAACATTTTCCAATTAGGAAAATTATACCTTTTTTTTAGTTTATGTTTGTATCTTTAATATTGAAGTATGTCCAAGGCAGTATACACAGCATAATTTGTAGCTTTTCATTTTTAAAATAGGGAAAATCATTCACACTTCTCTAAGTTTGACATCATTTTTTTTTTTTATGTAGGATGCAACTCTAACCCAATTGTGGAGTTCCTCTTTAAGAGTGGAGTATTGCTTTGGCAGCAAGCACAGTTACTTGAGGTTCTTCTTTAGGAGGTTTTCTGTCTGTTTTTCATTAAATGCAATGTTTACCACAAGTTTGCTAGCCTTGCATGTTTAATATCTTTTAATTTTAGGAGAAATATGAAGTAAAGTAATTGCAGATTTAATAAATCGCAATGAGAGTTAATGCAGATGTCTTTTTCTAATCTTCTTTCCAGGGCAAAAAATGCCTGGTGGTTTCACTATTGAACATTAGTTAGCTCAGAGAAAACAGATCTGTGTGTACATTTGTTTACTCCTGTTGAAATGGACAAATTTTCTGCACAAAATTCTTTACTTTAAAGCTGAATAAAACCAGACATCATAGAGCTTCAATAACCTGTTATGATATTCATTTAGGAGTGTGTGTGTGTGTGTGTGTGTGTGTGTGTGTGTGTGTTGTAACTTCAAGGGAAGAGTGCTATACTAGAAAGAACATGCAAATTCTTCCCTTAAATACTTGTTTTAATTAAGTGTCATGATACTTGGATACCAAACCTACTAGAACAATTAATGTGGGCTGTTGATATTCATTTTTTTTATCATTTTCTTTCTTCCTTAATAAATCCTAAAATAAACTGAAAACTGCAGTAGCCCATCAGCCTACTACAATAAGATTCTCATTTTGATGATGTTCTTTTTATATCTCACCTAAACTCTTTATCTCAAAATATGTATAAATTCACAGGGTTCACAAGGCTGGCTAATAATGTGCCTTAAAATTATTTGATCAAACATAATATTTGGTGACTTCCAAATTTGCTTGATCCAATTTAATTAACTATATGATTCAGATCAACATTTGTTTAGTGTTATTCATACCTTTGATATAGTTTTCAGAGTCAAGTTTTAACCCTTAAGAGAAAAGTGAATCTGTAAATACAGAGCAAAATTAAAATCCCACAGCTTTAGGGAAATCCACAACTTGAATAGTAAGACAAATAACTAGAAAGTAAATAATAAAAGCAGCAATCATCCATAAATAGGAGAAACTGAAACATTTGGCTTTTTTTTTCTTACTACATTACTGGTAAATACTGCAAGGGGAAGAAAAAGCCACAGGTATTTACATTTCTGGGATTCATTTAACTAGTGATCATCAGGTTACCCTATTTTAAAGTTGGAAAAACTTAGTTCACATTTTTATTCCATACTCAATGTGTCTTATAAAACTTCACATACACTGAACATTCTGACAGGATGCTCATTTGTATTTAAGGAATTGTTCAACTGCAAGAATATCTCAGCTTTTTAATACAAAAATGTTTCCAGTGTTTCTTTTGTCCTCTCATAATAACTTGCCTTCATTTCTGGGGTTGTACAAAAATAATTTCAATCTCTACAACTACAGAATTCACTTCCCTGAGGTTTTGGAAGTTTTTAAATTATGGAGGAATTGAGTAGGAGACTAAGCATTTAAATATCCAGTCTAACTGCAAATAACGTTAGTTTAGAATAATTTTCCCCTGAACAGCCGACAGTCTCATCATAAACATGAATGTACATAGTTACAATGTTAGGCTAAAGTAGTGTTTTGTTTGGATTTTTTTTAAACATCTTTGTAAGATCAGAAAAGAAAGCATGGAAACAATACATCCAACCCTTTTCCCAAACACTTCTGCTATCAAGCACTGTTTGCTCAAACTATTACATAAAGATTAGTCAAAGTTTAACACAAATTTTTTTCTTTTTTCTCACCAAATATTTCCTTTTGCTCACCACTTGACCCACATTTTTTTTAGAATGTAGCAGAGTTCAGGACAATTATTGAAAGCCATACCTTTTCAATCCGGGTATTTGCCACAGGAACTCTCAAAGAAGAGATGTAATTACACTAAATATTCAGCCCAGCCACAGTTTGCAGGTGTGGAAAGGAGGAGGAGGAGGAGGAAGAGGAGGAGGAGGAGGGGGTAGATGCTCCTCTGTGGCTGTCACTAGGTTGAAATTCTCCTGCTTCTACTCCATAGCACAGTTAAAAAATAAGGTTTCCCTCAATGAACACAATCCAGCTGACACCCACATTAGATCATATGGTAATGATATGTCTCTTGTAGGGTAGCCAGAAACTTTATCGGTCTCTTTCTCTCTCTCTCTCTCTCTCTCTCTCTCTCTCTCTCTCTCTCTCTCTCTCTCTCTCTCTCTCTCTCTCTCTCTCTCTCTCCCTCTCTCCCCTCTCTCTCTCCCTCTCTCTCCCTCTCTCTCCCTCCCTCTCTCTCTCCCTCTCTCTCTCGTTTGCTTTATTCTTTTTGCATCTGTTCAAGATTTGAAAACTTTTGTTTGTTTGTTTTTGCAGAATCATGGGGCACCTTAAATTGAAATTTGTCTTATCGTTGATTCTTTCTTTAAAAGACTGAAAGTAAAGAGTTTGCAAGCCCCTCCCTGCCCCCAGCCTCAGTCCATTATCCACCCTTCAGAACTTTGTTTAGAACTAGTACTATTTATGATACATTTGAAAAGATGACTTTTTTCTTGCTTTCCAAATGTGTGTTAGTCTGAAAACTGGAATGAAATTAATCTTGAAGTTGTTTTAAAGGTGGCCCATAAAAAAATAACTGAGTAGCCTCATGTGAAACTCTCATTCGGATTTTAAGTTGCCTGCTCTGAGATGTTTGTGAAAACTCAAGAGTTGTGCTATGAAGATTTCCCTGTGTTTTGAACCTACTTCTACAGTTTTCTGGAACAAAGCTAGAATTTTGTTTGTAAAGCAAAACAAAAAAAAATCATGTATTATCTTCGTTCCTCATAGCTTTAAGATCTTTCTTATGCACCATTTGTCCATTTGTTGTTTAAGTTAACACATTGACACTAGCAGCTAGGTACAATGTAATTTAGTATGCACATATAATATTCATTTTTATAGAATATTCATTTTTATAAAATATATTTTATGTAATCCAGAGCCTTGCAAATGCAACAGATTCTACTGCTCTTTCCAAATTTCAGTAAATGGAAAAACAGAAAAAAAGTGCAAACAGAAGATGTTTATTTAGCCTCTGAAAAGGGCTTTTTTTTTTTTTTTTTTTTTTTTATAATTCCCTCGTTGGGTGCTGGAGACTGCTGGTCGTTTCTGTGTAAATCTCTGTGTTTTGACTTGTTTGGGGATGCCCTGGCCTCTAGGCTATTGCCAGGTGGAAACTTGCAATCAACATCTGCAAAACATGAGCAGTCCCAGTCCTGGGTACCCTACAAACCTCCTTCCATCCTCCTGTAGTTACCCCAGGACATCATTCTACAGTAAAAGTTATTTTCCTTGGTGAAACCTGAAGGAATTAACCTCCCCAATGGGTCTCTGCAGAAGGGAGGAGGAATCTTGTGTGTGGTATTGTGATTGTGTTCCTGCACCAGACCAGCTTCTCAAGATTTGATTCCTTTTTCCACTCATTTATATTGAAGAACCACGTAACAGTCATGCTGATAGTTGAGCAAAACACAACCTTAAGCTTTCATAGACATTGGTGTGAAGGCTACTATCCCTTTACCTAGCACTGATTTTTTTCTCTGACCTCCCTAGACAGGACATTAATCTTTTTTAAGTGATATACAATTGCTTCCTCCTTATTTTATAGCTATTTATGTATATATCCCACTTCTAGAGAAAAAGTAGGACATGTTTATAGTTCTAGAATCTCTGTGCCTTATGTGGTCATGGTATGTAATAAATTATCCAAGAAACACTCAATGAGTTACTAAGGACAGTCAGATGTTGGCTATAGACTATCCCCGTGACTATTGTCATGTTCAACTTTTGATTTTCTCCTCATCTAAACATAATCCTACCTATTTAAGTGTAAATTATGGCAATAATTCAATGTTAGAAAATAAAAAAGAATACAAAGATAAAAGAGAGATAGAGGTAGTAAAATAAACAGTAGAAGAAAAAAGGGACAACAAGAAGAGAAAAAAACTAAGAAATTTAACTGTGCTGTAAAGTAATGTTTACTTTTATAAATGTAAATCTGCTGTGGTTGTAATGTATACACATCCTGGCTCTTCCCTGTAGTGGTACACTACACAGGTCAGGCAACTTAATCTGTCTGATCCTCAGTTTTTATATCTCTAAAATGGATAGGAGCAAGGTACTGGTGTCTCTTGCTTGCAACCCTAGCTACTCAGGAAACTGAGTCTCAAGGTTCAAGGTTCAAAGTGAGTTTGAGCAGAAAATTCCATTTAATCAGCAAAAAACTGAAAGTAGATGAAGAGCATCAGCTTTGAGAAGAAAGGGTATGAAGCCCTGTGTACAACCTCCAGTATCAGGAAAGAAAAAAGAAAAAGAGAGATGAGAAAAGAAAAGAGAAAGGAAGGAGGAAAGAAGAAAGGAAAAGAAAAAAGAAAGAAAAATGGATAGAAATCATGTCTTAATCCATAGCATTGGAAGATAAAAGGAGGCAATATTTCTAAAACACTTACCTCAGATTATGCACCTTATGAGATCATGTTATGTTCTAATATACTTTACAACAATCGTTTGAGGTATACAAGAGAAATAGGAGTACTATTTACACTTTACAGGTGAGAAAATTGAATGATCTGTTCCATTCACAGACCTATTAAGAAGCAAAGCAGAAATTAATACTTAAGACTTACATATTTAATTCCATTTGCACTCCCTTGCTACATCTTAAGAAAGAATAAACTTTCTTTTACTTTTTTTTGCCAGTTCTGAGGCTTGAACTGTGGGCCTAGGCGCTGCCCCTGAACCCCTTTTACTCTACCACTTTATCCACACTGCCACTTCTGGATTTTTCTGAGTAGTTTATTGGAGATAAGAGTCTCACAGACTTTCCTGCCCAGGCTGGCTTTGAACTCTGATCCTGAGATCTTAGTCTCCTGAGTGGCTAGAATTATAGGCATGAGCTACCAGTGCCTGACAAGAAAGAATAAACTCTTAAAATTAGAAAATTATTATTCAAACTCTTGGGTAACCAACCTATTGTTGTAGACTCTTTTTAAAATTGTGATCAACTGAGGCTGGGAATATGGCCTAGTGGTAGAGTGCTTGCCTTGTATACATGAGACCCTGGTTCAATTCCTCAGCACCACATATATAGAAAAAGCCAGAAATGGCGCTGTGGCTCAAGTGGTAGAGTGCTAGCCTTGAGCAACAGGGACAGTGCTTAGGCCCTGAATTCAAGCCCCAGGACAGGAAAAAAAAATGTGACCACTTACAATACCTTATGAACTCTCTTTATATCTCTACAGGCACAAACATTTCTATCTGTTACATATTTGTTAATATAGTAATAATTTTGATTCTAAAACCCCAAGCATTTTATAAAACTTTGTCATACTTAAAATCTGTATCTTTACTCAGACGTTAAGTTACATTCAACATCTACTCAGGTATAAGGAATTAAGTTACAGCAAAGTCATATACAGTTAAATCAAAAGGAAGTCATAATATTAATCCCAGAATCCAAGTCTCTTGTAATCTAACATGAAAGGTAACAATTTTGAGGTAGAAACAGTTCTTAGGCAGGGATTGTTTCGACTTCTCCTGGCTTGGAATATTGGAGGCTTGGGTTCCTGAAACAGTGGCTGCCCTATAGAAATGTGAAATATTCCAGTTCAGAGAACTTCCCATATCTGATGATAAAATTCTAAGGTTCACTAAAAGGAGACCACCACATGGTTCAGGCCAAGTTTACTATCCCTGTATCTTGGACAAGTAACCTCTCTGTTTTCTGGGTATTTATTTACCTCGGAAACTATGAATGGCCACAGTGTTATCTCCTTCAAGGTTTGTAGGCCTTTGTACAATATATAGAACATGTTGAGCTGTGCCTGTCACAGCTCAAATCAATCATATCTAGTTGTGGCTTCAAGTTTTGTTATTTATTAGATGGTTTTGCAGATATTGCTTCAGATGGTCAAGCATAAAAATTAGACTGCATTCTCTTTTAGCTCAATGGCTTTTCTATCTGATATCCCATGAAATCTTCGAAATTATGATATAGTTAGAACAACAAAGAATTTTCAGTCTCATAGGACTGTCTTTAAGCTTCCACTTTTCATTGTTAAATAATAGCATAACTTTCTTTTCTTCTTTTTTGTCTCTTGTGGGGCATGAACTGGGGACCTGGGCACTGTACCTGGGTTCTCTTGTTCAAGGCTAGCACTCTACACTTTGAGCCTTAGCTCCACTTTCAGTTTATTTGGTAGTTACACAGAGATAAGCATCTCAGAGACTTTCCTGTTCAGAATGACTTTGAACTGAGATCCTCATATCTCAGCTGTTTGAGTAGCTTGGATTACAGGCATGAGCCACCAATGCCAGCCCAGTTTTCTTTTCTTTCTTTTATTTCATTTTACTGGTAAAGTTGATATATGGAGGGGTTACAGTTATATAAGTAAGGTAATGAGTTAAGTGAAGTAAGCCAGACCCACAGAAACATAGGCTCCATGATTTCCCTCATTTGTAATAATTAGTATATGCTGGGATAGTCCTAGCAGTGGTTCACAATAGCCCAGTAGCTATGTACATATGACCACATAAAATGATGCTAATGAAAATGACCCCCACGATATGGAAAAAAAAAAGGTTGTTTCATGTGTGGTTGTTTTGTTTTTTCTTTTTTTAGTGTACTATTTGCAGTTCTTTCTTTTTTTTCTCTCTCTCCTTTGGTTTATTCCCTGTGGCCTCTGTTTCTGTTTTCAGCATTCTTTCTCTTGTATATTAGTTTACCTAATTTTAGGAAGGGGAGGGGAATCACAGAAACTGTGGGACAAAGGATAAACAAATACAACAATGATACTCACTAGATACTATGTTGGCAATGAACTTTACAAATGGGGGGATAAGAGTCTGGGGGAGGGAAATTTGGAGAAAATGAGGGAGAGGGTAACACTACTGATCTGGTTTGCTTTATGTCTATGATTTTGTTGGATCTGAAGTCTGGTTAAACCCATTTGTGGACTTAATATAGCATTAGAGGCTTCAGTTTAAGAATCTGTATGCAGAAATAGGAATAAAGACTGTTTCAAGATAAAGAATGAATGAAACTGTGCAAAGTTACGGAGATGGTAAAAACTTTCTAGTTCACAACTCTTTTCTTGAGTGGTGAGCAGCATATCTTTTGAGAATTATGATAAAGATGCTCATTATTCTTCCTGTAATATCAATCAGTTGGGTTGTTTTGTTTTGTTTTGCCAGTCCTGGGGCTTGAACTCAAGGCCTGAGCACTGTCTCTGGCTTCTTTATGCGCAAGGCTAGCACTCTGCCACTTGAGCCACAGCACCACATCTGGCTTTTTTCTATAAATGTGGTGCTGAGGAATTGAACCCAGGGCTTCATGTATACCAGATGAGCACTTTACCACTATACCATAGTCCTAGTCCCAATCAGTTGGTTTATACATGTACAATAAGCTAATGTTTTACATATCTAAATAACCTGTTCAAGATACCTTCCTCTCTGTTAAGCACAAGGAAGTTTCTAGTAACCTATCCATCAATCATTTATCAAATATTGACTAAGGAACCACTTTGAGAGAAAGCACTGATACCAAGCCCTGTGAGAGATACCAAGAAACAAAGAACAATGTGAAGGGCATGACTTCAAAGGAGTTATACTGAACAAGGAGGTAGAACATGAAATTGTAGTAGTGTCATACTAGAAAAAATGTATAATGTACAATTTCTGGCTAAAGTATGATGTAACTTGAAAACAATTGTTTCAACAAATCAAAGGAGGAATGAAACCAAGATTACTTTACAGAGGACTGGTTAGGTAAGTGTTTCTAGAGAACAAGCCACAATTTGAGCTGGCTCCTGATGGATCAAAAGAATGTACATGGAATGGGAGAAGAGAATGGCTTTTTAAAGCTGGCAAAGTGTCAAGGGTGGGAACAGACCAGAATACAGACCAGAGGGTGAGAGAATGTGGTCATAGTATTCAATGTACATAAGTAAAAACAGAATTAGAGCCAGGCACATGTGGCTCACATCTGTAATACTGCTTCTTCAGAAGGCTGAGATCTGAGGATTATGGTTCAAAGCTAGGTTGCGCAAGAAAGTCCATAGGATACCCCCAATTAATCACCAAATCTCTGCAAGTAGAGGTATAGCCCTAGTGGCAAAATGCTGGCCTTGGGCAAGAAAGCTCAGGGAAAGCACCCAGACCCAGAGTTCTCTCTCTCTCTCTCTCTCTCTCTCTCTCTCTCTCTCTCTCTCTCTCTCTCTCTCTCTCTTTCTCTCTCTGTCTCTCTCTCTCTCTCAAAACAAAACAAAAAACAAAGGAACCAGGTAAATTGACAGGTAAACTGAGTGGATAGGATAATTGGGTTGGGAGAGAAGGGGAAAAAGATGAATGGGATAACATTGTTCAATATGCATTGTACTCGAAAACTACTTAAAGATAATTTTTAATTGAAAAAGTTAAAATCTTTTAAAAAGCTAGCAAAATGACTTCAAAAAATCTTGAAAAGAAAAGCAAAAATTAAATAGATTAATGGAATTTTAATGCATGTTTTCTCTTAAAGAAGGCATGGACAACTTTATCAGTCTTGAATATTCAACCATTGCCTTGGTATTTGTTGTATGATGGACACTTAAAAAAATGAACATACAGACTAACTATAGAAGTTCTTGGAAGTCTCCATTGAGGCTCCTTTTTGTGTTCACTCATTTGTTCCACAAATATTCATTTGGTGATTAATATGAAAGAGTGACTGTACTGGATGTCGGATCTTATCAAAGGCACTTAAAGTAATGTGATAAGACTTTGGCAAACCATATCCACTAAGTATGTACAGAGTGGTGAAAGAGAGTCAACTATTGTAGTTAATTATTGCTTTAGTTTCAGCACAATAACATCTTAGTAACAAGAAGAGCACCATAGGAATAGAGCCACTGCTGAGGCAACTGACATGATAAAGTGAAGGTAAATATTAGGAGCACCTATTTTGTGCAAAGCCCTGGTATATTTCTTTACATGCATTCTCTCAATTAAAGCTTGTGATAAGCTGTAAGCATAATTTACATGATCAATATTTTTAACACACAGGTTAAGGAAGCCTTAAAGTCCAGACAACAATGTCTGGACCCTCTGCGAGGTAAACAATGGCAGGAGTTGGATGCTTCACGTGCATCCTTATCTCCAAGGAGAATGTTAGTGCCAAGGAATAACAAGGAAAGAAGAAATGACTTGACACAAAAATCTTGATGCATAGGAAAACCGTGAGAAATTAACCATCCTATCTGAGTTCAACTCTTCGGATACTAAAATAAGTGGGTAGTCAACAGAGTAGACCAGAGGTGAGAATTAATGGTTATAGAAACTTAATGGGTTATAGAAAAGGAGAAAGATTCATTTAGAGACATCCCCTGATTGGCTGAAATCTGTCAGGGGAAAGGAGCCTGTCTTGAATACAGATTTCTCCCACTATGTTTTATTGTTGGCATTGCACAGATGAGACCCCGGTAAAAATATTAAGTGACACTGCAAAAGAGAAATATAAATGCCAAACATTACCTGGATGATCACCTACTGAATGCTACTCTGGCTTATTTGAAGCTCATTTGACTTAAATGAAGCCTGCAATCATCAGATCCACTGGTAATATTATGTCTCCGTGTGTGTGTGTGTGTGTGTGTGTGTGTGTGTGTGTGTGTGTTTATGTGTGTGTGAGCTTGTCTCAGGGGACTGGTCACTATTCCTGAGCTTCTTTTGCTTAAGGCTAGCACTGTACCACTTGGGCTAACAGCTCTACTCCCGGCTATTTGGTATTTTTGGTTAGTTTATTACAGATAAGGGTCTTGCAGACTTTTCTGGTCAGGCTGGCTTTGACTGTGACCCTCAAATCACAGCCTCCTCAGTAGCTATGATTACAGGAAAGAGCAACCTGTACCTTAGAGCTGCACCTGCTGGTTTTCTTCTTCCTCCTCTTCCCTCCTCTGCCTCCTTCTTCCTTCCTCCTCTTCTTCTACTTCTCTTCCTCCTCTTCCTCCTTCTTCTCCCTCCTCTTCCTCCTTCTTCTCCCTCTCTCCCTCCCAAAAAAAGACAAATGTCCACATGTGAAGGAAAAAAATTGAGGTGAGGCATAGGACAGATGCAATAAGATAACTCACAATAGTGGAATACAGAAAGCAAAGAAGATTCTGCATTTATTATTCCACTCAACAAAGACATCTTTGGTGCAGTGGTATTTCAGGGGGGTGGCAAACAGTGAGTAGTTGGCAACATACACCCTGTGCTCAAAATACTTAGCTTTCCTTCGCAGCTCTGCCCTCAAATTATCCACTTACGTAGTTTATTCCGGACAAAAGTTTTTTTTTGTTGTTTGTTTTTTTCCCCATGAGTATGTGTAGAGGGTAGAGATCAACCTGACATGAAGGGAAAACTCTGAAAGTTTTCCCTAATAACTAAGATTTCAGAGTGGATGGAGAATACTGAAAGATTGTTTTCTTCTTCTTCAGGCTTTCTTCACAGGCTATCCAGAGAGTCCTGTCCTGTTTAGTTTAGAGCATTCAGATTGCAGGTCATGTTTAGAGTATATTTATTGCAAGGCACTTATTTGGCTTGTAAATATTCTCTCTTCAATTTGCCCTGTATCCTAGGAAAAGTAAATGTTTAACCACAGAAAACAGCCTTCCAGAATTTAAGACTGCAAATGAATGAAAAGTTTTATTCTAGTGTTCACACTGTGAAATAATGACTTGGTTTAGAAACTTTTTTCTGAGACAGTTTGCAACCCCTTGAGAACTATTTGATTTATATCAAATCATTCCCTTTGCTGTAATAATTCAGTCCTTGTAATTTATCTTGTTAAGATGATTTCTTCAGTAAGTCCTGAGATGAGTTTTTGTATTAACATGACAACAAAGCAAAGCATGCTTTCCAATTGAATCATGAAAATGCTTTTTTTAGAAACAATCCTATGTCTTGAATAAAACTTCTTCAAATACCCAAGGAAATATTATTAGTTGGAAAAAAATATATGTGCCCATTTTGTATAGAATGACGGCTGAGCTTATCATTTATAAAGACATGAAACCACAAACCTACAAGCTTACCTTATAATTATCAGCCTGCAGGGACAAGGAAAGAAAATTAGAGCATGATCACATTTGATGTTTCAGGTTTAAATCTCTTTGAAACTTTCTTCATCAAAAGGTTGGCTTCTTATTAAACATCTTTATTCCTGGAGGCCAGTTTCAGTAACTGCTCTAGTATGACTCATAGTCAAAGATAATACAAAACCCATCTAGAAACAGTGTTTAATTCTTCCCATAGGCCAAGAATCATAGAAGTTTCTGCAGTCAAAACAAGCTCTAAATAGGTGATTTGTTTACCCTCTGAAAGATAAGAACATTATGCGCCTGTCTAAAGAGAGGAAAACCACACAATGACAGCTGTTAAGAGATTATAGGAAATACTATAAAGGCTCTTTCTGTTTTTCAATTCCCTGGAGTTGCAAATTAGGACTGTTGTCATCTGACAATTAACATGGGATATTATCTACAGGACACTAAGGAGTAAGGAATTGGCACCATTGTGAGTCTGGTGGTTTCAAGGGTTTTGTTTCTTTTTTCTTTTACTTTTGTACTTTTATGTTGGTAGAAATATACATAATAAAGACATTACCATTTTACATCCTGAGGGTTTACATGAGAGACAATTAAGTACTTTATAATGTCATGCAACCATTGCTGTTATTCTTCCCCAGCAAGTTTTCCTTAAAAAGAAATCCTGCACTGATAATACAATTCTATATTTCATTCCTTCTTCAGCTGCTTGTAACCTTTCTACTTTCTGTCTCCATAAATGTTCCTATTTAAGGCATGTAGTGAAATCAAAACAATTTTTAATGCGGGTCTCTGGAAAAGATCTCTTTAAAATGAGACACAAGCCTTTAGTGCTATCTGCTAATACTCCAGAGAAAATAAAATTCTAACAACAGTTAATGATATATCTACAGTGCAGTTATTTGTATTTTCCATTATAGTTTTTTTAGTTCCCTTGTATTAGTCAGTATAGTTAGATAGTTTATGAAGAGATTTCATATTGACATGTCCTTATATGCACACAAGGTACACTGATCAGTCCTTGTGCTCCCTCATTCTCCATCTCCTTTCCCAAAGTAATCTCAAGAAGCTCCAGTGTTCCATTTTCATACATGTACAGTGTATTGACGATATTCTCCCACCTTTACCTCAGTCCTCTTTACCCTAGTTCTCCTATCGGGACCAGCACTGGACTTGGTTTACATTTCAGTCAAGCTTTCTATTCTTTGTTTTGCATTAGATTTCCATATCAAATTTAAATGGGAAGAGAATGGAATGGAAAGAAATGGCCAGACACAAGAACTGAGCCAGTGCTCTGATCCTTCTTAGACAGTAACTTTAGGAAGACAGTTCTGATGTCAGTCAATAAAGTCTAGTATGTGGGTGAGTCAAGGAGCTTGTTATGCTTATGTGGAATTTCAAAATGATTCACATTTCTTATTAAAATAAGTGCCAAAAAGAAATATAACAATTACTATGTACAGATTTTCTTGTGGAAAACAATTCATAAGAGATGGTTAATATAATCAAATATTGTTCACTTAATATGTTATAGATATAATTTTTATAACTGAAGATTCCCAATAATATCAATGTGAAGACTAAACCAATCTGTTCTTTATGTGACATCTACTGTCCATACCAAGCTGATTACCCATCCTGCCCTTACTCAATGAAGTGACTTTGAGCATTGGAGGTGTCTAGAAAACATCTCAGGGACTTGGTCTACAAAATCCAACATGAATCTTCCCAGTAGATCCCCTGTTTGATGACTGATTTTATTAAAATTCCTACTCTAACAGTAGACTTGACACTGTGGATTCAGTAGATATAATTATTGATGTCAGAGTCTCCAGGATGCAGATCTTGAACTACAGCTTTCTCACCACAAGTCAAATTGGGGAAAAGTTTCAGAAACTACAATGAAAAGAGACAAAGGAAGACAAGATTTAACAAGAGAGATTGGAATGTGGGGATACCTGAGCAGCAGTCCCAGCCAATCCGAGAATAGAGGCCTCCAGAACTCCAAGGCCTTTAGTACTTATTTGATTATAGCAGGGCAACTGAATTTCTGTGCCCTGTGAGCGTGATGTAGTGTGCACATTGTCCCTTAGAAGGGGCAGATCTTTAGGCACAGTAGCTCTCTTCATTAGACTGTAAACACTTGAGTCAAAACTCTGTCATCTAGAGAAATATGTGTCTTGGTACTGAAGAAAGAACCAAACAAAGACATATTCACCAAAAGAGTTTCCTGTCCTATTTTATGGAAAAATGAAACCAAATCATCTTATCAACAAAGCTCACAGCAGTTTTCCTTCCTTTGACAATGTTTTAGAAATTTTCTATTTTGTTAAATGTAAGTAGGTCAAAGTTAGGACCCAAGATTTTCAAATATGTATCCTTCGCAATTGAAATAATAGATGTATAGTTTTACTCAATATGGTTTATTAGGCAAATAATTGAAATAAAAACATGGAACTTGACCCAAGTGAATAATTCTTAGTCGTGTTGTATTACATTCATTGTGCATTGAAACCATAGACTCAGTTAATGTTTATGGATGACCATTTATGTATTGTCAATAGGGTAAGGATGGGCTGGGAATATGGCCTAGTGGTAGAGTGCTTGTCTCACATACGTGAAGCCCTGGGTTAGATTCCTCAGCACCACATATATAGAAAACCTAGAAATGGTACTGTGGCTCAAGTGGTGGAATACTCGCTTTGAACAAAAAGAAGCCAGGGACAGTGCTCAGGCTTTGAGTTCAAGGCCCAGGACTGTCAAAATAAAAATGGGATGAGGATGTAAATATCCTGTATTGCATAATATTTTGTTAAAATGTGATGAATTATAATCCAGTAAAGGGGATTTAAAATATGCTACCATTTAAGGTTGAGGAAAGATGTGACTGATTCTTATCTAAACCTCCCAAACAACCATGATGAATGCAGAATTTTCAGGTAGTTTTCTCTTTTCTTCACTTCTCGCCCTTCATCCCTTCCTCCCTCCCTCCCTTCCTGAGAAAATAGAGGAGAATGATGGAAGGGATGACATTGACCAAGAAACGTATTTATAACCTGTCTTAAGGGACAGTAACTTTGTACAACTACTTCATAATAAAAAAAATAAATAAATAAATGAAGTCTACTATACAAGAATTCCTCTAAACAGGGTACATTTTCCCCTTCTTGCTTTCTATGAATTTTTTTCTTATTTGGGGAAGAGTAGGGTTCTCAAGTTGAATATGCTAGTGCTAGGATTTTTAAAATTTGTATTTATTTTTGCTGGTTGTAGAGGTTCTCTAAGTTAAAACATATATCTAACCCTTTGGCTTTAGATTGCTTTGGAGCTATTATTGGATAGATAGACATTCTCAGTTCATAATCCCAAAATTTGTGATTTCCACATAGCTGGATTACAGGCATACACTATGAATGTTTCTTTTTTTGTTGTGGTGATGGTAGTGGTAGTGAGCATTTTCTATTTTGCCCAAGCTAGCCTTGAATTATGATCCTTTCAATTTCTGCTTCTAAAGTAGCTTGTATTACAGGTATAAGCCCCCTTTCCTGTTTTTCTTTTTTTTAAGTTTTTATTATAAAACTGATGTACAGAGAGGTTACAGTTTCATACGTTAGGCATTGGATACATTTCTTGTACTGTTTGTTACCTTGTCCCTCATAACCCCCTCCCTCCTCCCCTGTCCCCCCCTGAGGTGTTCAGTTCACTTACACCAAACCATTTTGCAAGTATTGCTTTTGTTGTCCTGTTTTTCTTACACAATTAATTTTTTTTTTGTGGTTTAAGCAAGGATTCAGTGGAAAAAAGGTGACCACAAGAATTGATTTGTGTGGTGTGGGGGGGGGGGGGTGTGCTGGTCCTGGGGCTTAAACTTGGTGCCTAAGCTGTATCCCTGAGCTTTTTTTTTTTTTGCAGAAGTCTAGTGCTCTACCACTTGAGCCACACCTTCACGTCTGGCTTTTTGTTGTTGTTGTTGTTGTTAGTTTATTGGAGATATGAGTATCATGGACTTTTTTTTACCTGGGCTGGCTTCGAATTGTGATCTTTTTTTCTCAGCCTCCTGAGTAGCTAGGATTATAGGCACAAGCTACTGCACCCAGCTCAAGAATTGATGGTTTAAGACTTTACAACATGGTTTTGAATGAGAGAAATAGTTCAACCAAGGTTGTCAAATTTCTTACCACTTGATTGCCTGTTTCTGCCTCAATGCTTTGTATAACTACTTGCTGACCAAAGCTAGTTGCTCTGTACTGGAAAAATATTTTATAATGTTTGCCTTGAGAATAGAGCTATGAATCGTGAATGACATGATTTATGTATTTGCAGTTATGTATTGCTGCATGTTTTCACTTGAGCTAAATTTTACCCTGAAGATAACTGTAAATATTACTCAAGCTGCTTTTATTTTTCAATTGACATACCAACACAGAATTTCTTGATTTATGATATGGTTGAAGATTTGAATTTAAAAGTTATTTTTTATCCTTCAGAACAAAAAGAACTTTAGGCTACAGAAAGTAATTTATTTGTTTCATAAATTTCTATCTAAGAACAAATAAAATTGCAATAACCATGATAAAACAGCTCTACCAGACACTTAAGTTTAGTTGTTTAGAAATTAGTTTCTTTAAAACCTAATTATTCTACATTCGCACATCTAAATCAGAAAATCTATTGACATCTGCATATTCTTAGTAATAATCAATGAAGGTACGCTCCCCCCTCACACCCTTGCAACCCCTTTACCCAACATTATTTAATTTGATTGTGCATTTCTTTCCTTAATCTCATTAACATCTATCTATAATGACCATAACTTTGGCCAATGGTTTTATTTGGTTAATAGTGGTAGATTTCCATAATAAAGCAATACTGCAGATAAATTGGGAAAGCACTAAGAAGTATTCTACCGTAACAAAGTAATTGGACTGGAGATGGATGAGTTTTAAAAATTGTTTCTCTGAGGTATGTCATGTGATGAAGTCTCAAAGGTGACAATCATCATTATATCTTCACTTCTGTATTTACTTCTCTTTTTCCTGGACCATAGGCTGAGTAGCTCTAACTACCAGGCTTTGTGTGACAGAAGAGGAGAAAAAGGGAGCTATGAATATGGCCTATTGGTAGGGCATTTACCTCCTATACATGAAGCCGTGGGTTTGATTCCTTAGCACCCCATATATAGAAGAAGCCAGAAGTGGCGCTGTGGCTCAAGTGGTAGAGTGCTCACCTTGAGCAAAAAAAAGCCAGGGACAGTGCTCAGGACCTGAGTTCAAGCCCCAGGACTGGCAAATAAAGGAGAAAAAGTACCTTTCCCCTCCCAAAAGTCCTAAAGAAAGAAAGCTAAGTGGGTAGTTGAAATTAGTTGTTGAGTGCAGTTTGTGAAAAGCTCTGAGGTGCTTAAGCACTTTGGAGGCTGGATTAATGTATATCCACATGAGTAAGAAAGGCAGCTTGATTCAGCCTTTAATCTGACCTCATCTGCCCAGATTGTGGTTCTTTCTCCAATTTACTTGCCTTAAATGAACATCTTTTGATTTTCCACAAAGCTCCTTTTACAAAGCGTGTGCCAATACTGAAAATGATGCTTTCCACAACACAGAAAGGTAATTTATGACTCCCCTAAACATAAAAAAGGGGCAAGGATACTCACATCACTCTGGGAAAAAATTGGGGTATTACTTCATTGTTAAACTTAACTAAAATATTATTCAGGTGGGAAGAATGACTTTTGGCATTCTTTATTTTGCACACTTTTTTAAAATCTAAAATAGCTTTTAAGAAAAAGTTTTCATAATTGTACTAGAAGTTTCTGATTATTTGCTGATGAAATTCTCAGAGGACTTGTTGATACTACAGCTAGTAATTAGCTAAGCGAAAATACACTGGTACAAAGATTCTATTTAGAAGGAAATGAGGGGGTCTTAAAACAGGAAAATCATGTTGAGAGACCCTGAAATCTCCTCATATGTTATCTGAGAGGCTTTGTGGCGCTCAGAAGCCATTTTCAAACTTTCAGCTCTTCAGAAATCACTGCCATTTTTGTGAAAACAACATCTTCTATTAATTGGTACCACCGTTATTTACACCTCGTGTTTTCTTATTTTTTGGTTGTTTTTGGTTGCCAATCCTGGGCCTTGGACTCAGGGCCTGAGCACTGTCCCTGGCTTCTCTTTGCTCAAGGCTAGCACTCTGCCACTTGAGCCATAGTGCCACTTCTGGCCATTTTCTATATATGTGGTGCTGGGGAATCGAACCCAGGGCTTCATGTATAGGAGGCAAGCACTCTTGCCACTAGGCCATATTCTCAGCCATTTTCTTGTTTTTGATTCCTGAATGATTACTCCAAAATTTGCAAGTAAGCTGGTGAACGAGTACACAGGAAAATGTTTATCGCTGACCCTATATACTCTCTTCAGGAAACTGATAATTCAGCAAAGACGGATCCATATGTATTTTATTAACTGCTATTTATAGACTCGTTGGTTGGGAATACAAATCCAATTTTTAAAGCTCCACTACAGAAATCCATATCATGATTGAAAGAGGTTGTAAGACTTTTCTAGGCCAAGAGCCCTGCTGAAATTTTTCGTCCTTTCATAATATAAGGGATAAAGATGGTAGGCATGGATAGAATAAATCCCTACGATCTGGAATTCTTCATCAAAACATAGTCTGCCTGGATAAGCTATATATTGCCACATATTATGAAGAAGAAACTAAAGGCAGTTAATACTACTGATAATTCCAAAGCCTATTTGACATGAAGACCATAGCACTTCATATGCTCCAGTTAGCATGAGTTTCCTTTCAGGGTTGGATCTCAAACAAAACATCTGCTTTCTACTAAATTGAGTAGGCAAAAAGCTGCTCCATTTCAGGAGGAAAGCTTGTCTCTAAATCCATAATTAACTAAAACTACTAATAGCCATTTTTTTTACTAGTTTCTAAAATAGGATACATTACTTTTAATGTTGGATTTTCTTTTTTTTTCACAAAATGTTCTGGTTGAGTGTTAGATTAAAAGGTAGAGTTAAATAGACATGAAACATTGTTTTAGAGTTCTTTTGCTTTGGGGTAATCTGTACTTTTGTAACCCATTTTTACTGATGGAGCCACAGAATGACAGTGCGGTTTAAAACTGCCTACAAAGCAGAGTGTGTTCATAAAAAAAAAAAACAAAAAAAAAAAAACTGCTGTAGAAATGCCCTTTCTTTGCCACTTCATTCAATGGTTCCTGAAGTTGGAAATTCACTGTAGTGAGAGTGCTTAGTCTTCATACACCTTTTTCTAAAACATCCTCCAAGGTATTTCTCAAAGTATAGCAGTGACAAGAGTCTTATAACCTTGCTTTCCATCTCAGCCTATGGATTTCAGCCTTTGATTTAATGCTTGTCTCTGGTTCTGGCAGATAACATGATATTGGGTAAGAATTTATGTTCATTGCAGTCTGTATCAGTCTCTTATTGTTGCTGAAATCCCCTCAAATAGAAGTGCACTAAGTTCCCTTGAAATCTGGTAATTTAAAGCAACAGGAATTTATTATCATACAGTCCTAAAGGTAAACATTTGGAGACAGACCTCATGTATTTGAGAGGAAGGTGGAGGGAAGACATTTCTTTCTTAAGACTATGGTTGAGGCTGTTTTCTTGCTTTTATAAGCATCTTTAGGCTGCCCACATTCTGTGGCTCATAGCCCATTTCTATCTTCAAAGTCAGAAAGAGCTCATGAGGTTCTAGAACTCATCACTGTGCCCCTGGCTTTTCTGTCTCCTTCCTCCACACTGAAAGATCACTGTGATTACATTGCACCATGTGGATAATCCCAGTCAAGGTCAGTGTTTTGAGGTCAGCTAATTTCAACCTTAGTTCTATGCACAACCTTAATTCCCCTTTGCTTGTAACATAAAATATCCTCAAATTCATGGAATGAAATACAGATCTGTGTTTGGGGGATGGGCATTCTGTTGTCTGTTGTAGAACCTGATTGCCTACTTCTCTAATATTTTAGACAACCTTGTGTGTGGAAGGTGTAGTTTCCTGAATAGAAAACTCGAATATTTAGCAACTCACTGGTGGCTCACCATGTAATCCTAGCTACTTAGAAGGAGGCTGAGATCCAAGGATCAATGATCAAAGTCAGTGAGACTCTTACCTCCAATGAAAAACAAAAAGATGGAAGAGGAGCTGTGTAGCTCAAGGGGTAGACTGCTACCTTGAGCACAAAACCTCAGGGGCAATGCCTAGATCTAGAGGTCAAGCCCTAGGACTGACAAAAAAAGAACCAAACAGCTGTGTCTTGCAGTTCTACTACCAATTGTGTAGTCAACAGGCTGTGCCTAGCATTGGTCCTGAGCCAAATTGTATTAAATTCCTTTACATTTTTTAGCTCTAAGAAATTTTGGTGTGCCCATTCTATTTTTCTCTCTCTTCATCCTAGATTGTTGGAGACAGCAGTCACTGGTAAGTAGATTTGTCCTTTGTGGAACTCAAAAATCCCTTGGGATGCTATGATAATGACTAAAATGTGTATAGAAATGGACAGAGAGAACAGAGCCTATGATGTCTATTTAACTTTGATCAATTACACAGGCCAATATTTAGTTTCATTAGCTCTCAATATGTAGGACAAAATAATATTAAGCCTAGCAGACGATTTATTTATTTATTCAGTCATTTGCTTACTTATTTACTTTGTCATTTCTGGGACTTGAATTCAGGGCCTAGGCACTGTCCTTAAGGCTTAAGGCTAGCACTCTACCATTTGAGCCACAGCACCACTTCCATCTTTTTCTGTTTGTGTGGTACTGAGGAATCAAACTCAGGGCTTCATACATGCTAGGCAAGCACTCCACCACTAAGCCACATTCCTGGCCTGATTTATTCATTTATTGAACCCTTCATTTGTAAGTGAACCTTTTCTACTTCTTAGAAATACACAACATGTGTTAGACTGAACTAGCCATAATTTTTACTCAATTGTTTTCAACATGAAATACTAACATATTTTCACAGAATTCTTATGGACACCAATTAGTGTATCTCTTAGAATAATTAAGCAAGGTAAAGATAAATTTTACTTTATTTAGGAAAAACACTGTGCAGATCCTCTCTGGTATTAGTAGGTTCTTTTTGGAAAGGTAAAGACTAGAACTTGCAAAGTAAGGACATATTTTCTTTGTTACAGCTGGAGATAAGTTTTACAGGTCCATGGATATTTTTCAGCACATGAAATGCAGGATGAGATTAGTCTGCTGTGGTGGGGTTTAGTCTGCACAGCTATTGGTGTTTCCAAGAAAAAAAATAGTGACAGATGTTGTATCATTTATGCTTTTGTTGTTGGGCAGATTTATGTAGGTATTGCACTACCACAGAGATAATGTAAAAACCAGAATTTCCACGTGTAAAAAAAATATACACTCTTAGTTTAAGAAGCATGAAAACTTATTGTATCATCAGATCCCATAATTTAGCTTTGGAAAAATAGTTTGAAAAAGTAGGTTTTGATTTCATTTTCTCAACTATGAAATTACTTTTTATATCAATGCCTTTATATTTGTTAAGGTTGTTATATGAGTTATTTGGTGTAGACCGCTACAACAATTAGAAGATTGGGTTCTAGTAATATCCTTTATATGGGATTAATAATCTTAGGAAGTCATTGAAATTCCCCCAAATTTATAATATTAACTTTATAATGTGAACTTTTACATAAAGTCTATCAGTCTCAGAAAGCTATGAAAAGACAATTTATAAATCTAATAATTGGCCTATAATTATTCCCATGTTGAAAAATTCATTAGCTTTAATTATTAGTTGGTATTTGTTAGAGTTTATGCCAGAACAGATAGCATTTTCACAGTTATCTAATGAAGAGACTATGTATCAAGATATATTCAGGCAATAAAGAAATCAAGAGGGAATTGCTAATATCCAGAAACCAGTAACAATGGCAAACACTGAACATTCCTGCAGAAAAGGGAAGAAAGTCCCACTATCAGAATAAATGAAAAGCTATAGTTTTGTACTAGGTTCTTTACATAATCTCACGGCATATATAGAGAGACTTGGTGACTAACAGAGTCAGTGTTGTTGAGGAAAGGTCAATACAACCATCTTTCTGTATCTATGGATTCTACATTCATAGATCCAACCAACAAAAGGTTGGAAATATTTATTTACATATAATATGTTGAATATGTGCACATGGAGATTTTTGTTTGCTTTTGCTGGTCCTGGAGGTTGAACTCAGGGCCTAGGCACTGTCCTTGAGCTTCATTTATTGAAGACTAGCCCTTGAGCCACAGCACTATTTCCAGCTTTGTCTGTTTACATGATATTGAGGAATTGAACACAGGGCTCTGTGCATGCTAGGCAAGCACTCTACCACTAAGCCATATTCCCAGCCTGCAGACTTTTTTTTTTTTTTTTAACCAAGCACATACTTGCTCTGTTGTGGCCCACCTGTGACTGTGAGCTCTATCCATACCCATGGCTGTGGATAACAGGGCCATCCCTGATCGTTGTGAAATTCTTCATTGTAATCAAGGGCTTCCACATTCACAAGTCCAAAAGAGTTTTGCAGAGAAGGTTCTGATCCAAACTCAGAGGGATCAGCCTGGCCTGGCAATAGAAAGTCACCACCAAGAATGCCTTGATGGGAGGATAGAATGCTTGATTCTGTCGAGCCATTTCCAATACCAAAACCTCGGAGACCACCAGCAGCGAGACCAAAACCAGATGTTCTTCCACAATCTCTTCCATATACATATAATGGGGGACATATATTGGGTTCTTAACACAAAACTCAGAACTATAGGAGGCTTTTTTTCTGGTTGAAGAGAAAAAGAAAAACTAAAACCAAACAACAGCAGTATTTCAGAGGGAATGAGATATTGTACTGATATGTCATCAAACAAAACAACAAAATTTTATAAAATCCTTTATTTACTAATTAAGGCAGAAGACTAAGGTGAGTTTTTGTCAGGACTCCTCAGTATTTGAGAGATCTTACTCACTAAGAGTCTATATTTCCCTTTGTGATCTTATATTAGTAATAGGCTTGTTGTAGAGATGGGAAAAAAGCATAATACTCATGAATATTTTTATGTAAATTACAATTACTCTGGGAAACATTCCTTTTTCACTTCCTTTTCCCTTTAGTATCCTCTTGCATCCTCCCTTCTCTCTGTCTGTCTCTTCTCTTCCTCACTCTATGTGTCTTTGTCTCTTTGCTCTTCTGTTTCTATCTCTGTGTCTGTCTTCTTTTTTTCACTTTCTCTTTTCCTTCTCTGCCTTTCTCAGTTTCCATCAGCATGACTAGCTGTCCTTTAACCTAGGGAAGTATCTGAACTTTGGTTATGAGTTGCATATTGAGATCTTCAAGTGTTTGGAAAAAGTCACTTGCTACTAAACAGTTACCATACTTTTAATGAAATATTGCTTTAAATTAAAAAATTAAATAAATAACCATGTTTACATATATCTTTCATTTTAGATATTTCCCTTCATCTCTTTCTTTGGTATGCATGCGGATTTTTATTTTATTCTATGCTTTTAAAGTTCTTTGAGAATTAGTAAAGAAAAAATTGTGTTATAAATGATTAGAATAACAGTAAATACGCGATATTGATTTTTTTAGTATTTGCCCTCATCATAGAAGAATGATATAATAGTCCAGATGGAGATCTACTTATTCCTTAGGGTTCAGGAATGCCCATAAAATAACTATGAAATAATATAGTTGAGCTGTGCTTGGGGAGTTAGTAGAGGCCCCGGTTGTGATATGACATTTGAGCAGTTTTTTTACAGTATTTTTTTCCAGCTGAAATTCATCATGTACAAATACAAGTTTTGTCAGGTCTCAAAATTTACTTAGTTAGATTTTTAAACAGCTGTCAACCCAAGACTGTGTTGTCTTGGGACTACACGATGGTTTGTGTTATCTGTAAGTGGTGCTAAAGCGTCTCATTTACACAGGACAGAAAAAGACATTTTCTGAAGAACTCACCTGGGATAATAAAAGCTTCTTTAAAAGTACTTGGAAAACATTGTTTTCTATCATTTTGACCTAAATGGAGTTATGTTCTCATCCCTGAATGCTAGGACTGTGGGTTCTGCCTGTTGGATGAGCTTAACTGAGACTACTTAGAGCTAGGATTGTTTTTTCTCTGGTCACATGAGCTCTGCAAAGGAAGAACCTAAAACAGGAAAATGAGGAATAAAATGCTCAATGTAAGGATAATGCTGTTCCCTTTCGAAGGTACAAAACTGACTGTGAAAATACTTGTAAATTTGGATACTATGATACCATCAAGAGTATATTTAACTTAAACATGCTTTCTTCCACTTCTAGCTCATTGAAATCAAATTCCAGTTATGTGTCTTAAGAGCTATCCTTCAGATGTTCAGTCTATGGTGGCATATGGTATCTGATGTCTAATGTGAATTTCATAAGAGCATGATGCTGGTTTGTTTAGTATATTGCTAATTCACCAACTCATAGAATGGTACCTGACATATAGTCAACATGGTATTAATAGTAAGCATAGTAATTAATTTAAAAATTAATAGTGAATATTAGTATTGATTAATTAATATGTCCAGGGTTTGGGATTTAATAAATGATACAAATGCAGATATAGACTGTAGAGGGTTAAAAAAATCACCATTTGGTCACTAGTAATTATTAACATGCCTAGAAGTTCTATTTTTTATGACTAATTTACATGGCATTAGAAAATAGAGAGCAAATAAAGACCATGTGTTCCAAAGACATTACTTAAGTCATGTGAGCAGCTGCATCATGGATGAATAATACCAATGAAGAAATAAAAGGCAGCACGGCAAAGACTTTACACTTGGATGCTGGCAGAGAGCATTATGAACTCATGGGAGGCTTTTCTTAGCACATTGATCTGAGAGTTAAGATGGAATCCACAGCACATCAATCCTCTGCACAAAACCCTACGATGATTCCCATTTCTATTTCAAAAAAGAAAAAGAATTCTTCAAAAGATCATGAGAACTTTAGGGGTACTCTTCATCTCATCATCAATATTAACGTCTCTGATTTATCCTCAAATATTTCTACTCTCTCATCCTCTTTCCATTATAGTTACTTCTTTGCCATTGTTCAAAGAAGGCAGGAACAAGCCCACCTCTTTACATCAGTGTTCCTTTTCCATGAAAACACTGTTGCCTTTCACTGAACAATTGTTCAGAGATACCTCTGCATGACACCTTGCCACATAGCTTAAACTGTAACCTATTTCTACATTCTACCTTGAAATTACTCTGCCCCTATTGATGTCCTTTTTCCTTTATTTTTTGTGACACCATTTTCCTACTCACATGGCAGCTATATGATCTATCATTAATTTAAACCTAGGCTGTTTTATGACCTTCAACTTTACTTATGTGTTGCTGCTATTATAATGATTGTGTAACTATGGCTGCATCTATTTCTTCTTCAGTTGGTTATAATTTTGTCTTTGTGGGTTGATTTTATCCAAGTGTCCATTTGGGGCAGAAAAAAAGAGGTCATTGAGGACATAGGGCATGTTCACTGGACTACAGTGACCAAAACACACATAAACAGAGTACACACAAGAACTTAAAGGTGTTTTCTCATGTATATGTTGAGTTACAGGTAAGGAAAGAGAGATAAGAAAATGATGAAGCACTATTCTAGAGTTTCAGATCCAGATTTCCTGCCACCCATTCACTGATGTTTCTACCACTTAATGTATGCATGAACATGGTTTCTCTCACTTGTAGCCTCTATAATGTGCCTATAACCTATAAGTAAACACACTGGGTAGTAATAGAAAAAAATACACTGGGAAATGATGAATTGTGTAAGTCTCTAGGCATACACACACGGTGAAACTAAAGGAGGAAATTCTTAGGAGAGGAACACAAAGGCATAATAGCTATGTGAGTCTGATCATATAAAATAATATTTATCAAAATGAACTGCAGGAAATGAAAATAAGAAGCTTTTTATTTGTTGCTATTTTTTTTCTTTTCATGTTGTCTGTTCATTTATCTGTCTTTGCGAACATAAGGGGGACACAGAAATAAAGGGACAAAGGGTGAATACAGGTGCGGTACTTGCTAGACACTATGTCGCAAATAAATTATACAACTGTGGGTAAGCATGGGAGAGAAAAACTTGGAGAGAGTGAGGGAAGGGGTGATATTGTCCAAAAAGAAATGTACCCTTTATCTGACATATATAACTGTGCATCCCCTATATAATAACAAGAAAAAATTAAAAACAAAAGAAACCATTCTTCAGTTATCTGGGCTGAAGTAGAATGAATGCAAATATTTAATAGAAAAGATCTAGTGAATAAAAATAAGTTTGAAATATATTGCTTTGTATAGTTTTGCTGTTAACCTTTAGATAAATTCAAAAGAACTGATTCTAAGTGAGGTGGTTCTAAGATATGAAAAAGTTCTATATCACTAGAGGAATAATAGACTTATTAGTTACACTAAATGTACAAGATTATGGAATATAGTAATGCATTTTAGAAGATTGCTAGAATAAAGATTAAGAGAAATAGAAGTTTATAACATACTTTGAAGGAATAGAAACTTAATAAGTATCATCAATCCTTCATGGGTTATGCTTATTTAGTTTCAGGACATTACTGTAAAATAAAGTGCACAACAAACAAAAGCAGTGCTGAGCCAAGCCCTGAGTACTGACAATGGAAGAGACTTCTCCATGTCTTAGTCAATGTGTTGTCTATGTCTAGAGCATAAAGAAATGTGTAAAAAATTGTCAAGAACTATAGAGACAGTACTTACTAGACCATCTTTCACCAGAGTCACCACTTTTCACATGGTTTAGGTGACAAATACTTCACATTATTTTACTCACATTTTAAGAGCATGATATGTCACAAAACTTTTTTTTTTTTAGCATTTCAAGCACCTTACAAAGTGAGCAAATACCCTACTAAGCCAATGAACTTTACTGGCATGAACTTTCTAGAATTTTCTTTCAGAATCACAGATCTTAATGTCATCTGAAATGATCCAAAAGTTGCTCACTCACCATCCACATCATGAAATTCCAAATTTGAGCAAACCTAGGCAATTGAAAGATGAACCAACATGTAGCACAGACACCCCCCCCCCCCCCGCCCGGGGCCAGTAGAACATGGAACTAACTTAAATTTCAAGTAATTCACTGGGTGATCCCAGACCACAATATAACGCTATGATTTCTGGATTCTGCCACAGACAAGGAGGGCTATTATATTTATTCATCCACTTAAAAGGTTTGTTTTCCTGTTTACTTAATGCATATTCATTAACTACCTCTTCTTTGCCAGATTCAGGCACTAAAAAGGAAGGAGGTGGTAACAAGGTGGATAAGAAATCTCCTCTGCCTTTCATATGAAACTGTAACCCCTCTGTGCTTCACCTTTGACAATAAAGAAGAAAAAAAGAGAAACATACACACTGCCTTATATATGTAATTGTAACCCCTCTGTAGATTACTTTGACAATAAAAAAAGTTTTTTAAGAAAGACCCCATCATAACAGAAAAAAAAATTGTTGAGGAAATCAAGGTCCTTTCTTGTGTCATTTACATTCTTATGGGTATGACAGACCATGGGTGTGTGAACAAATTTCAAATAGCAATATCTCATTTTGTATTTTTTTTATTTCATGTTTTGTTTGTACACTGCTTTCAGCAAGGATTTTCATCTGGAAGACAGAACTAAATTCCTGAGTGATATTCTTGATCTGGAATAAAAAATAAAATAATAATCAGCATATTATAGAGCATTGTTCCAAGCTGTTTTCACAGTTTTTCCCTCCATTACATATCACAAAGACATAGTTGAGTAACATAGATGCCTAGTGGCAGTTTTATTGTGGGCACTTTACATGACTAAATATACACATTTGTCCAATGTTGTCAGCTTAAATTCTTTCCAACTGATGTTTCTTCACTTTCACTGAATACCAGAAATCCATGCACATTGTTTCCATTTGCCATCTCGTAAAAATACTTACTCAAGCATATGTGCACGGGAATGATTGTCCCAAAACCAAAGCTATTTGGCAAAGATCTATTTTTCCCTCCACAACTGGGGGATAGGCCAATGTCTTCAAGCTCCATATTTACTGCATAAAAAAAATCTGAGTGTGATTAAAAAGGGAGTTACAATTGTGGCCATCCATCTCCAATAGCTTTTTTTTATGATGATAAAAAGTGATTTTTATTTTATTTTTCTCTCAAATTTTTATTATCAAACTGATGTACAGAGAGGTTACAGTATCATACGTTGGGCATTGGATACATTTCTTGTACTGTTTGTTGCCTTGTCCCTCATGCCCCCCTCCCTCCCCCCCTTTCCCTCCCCCCAGAGGTGTTCAGTTCACTTACACCAAACAGTTTTGCAAGTATTGCTTTTGTAGTTATTTCTCTTTTTTTACCCTGTGTCTCTCAAATTTGGTATTCCCTTTGAATTTCCTACTTCCAATACCAGTAAACACGGTTTCCAATATACTCAGATAAGATTACAGAGATAGTGTAGGTACAACCATAGGAAGGTGATACAAGAACATCATCAATAATAGAAACTACACATACACATAGGACGTTGAAAGTAGTTACAACTGTGATATATCAATTGTTTCCATAACATGGAGTTCATTTCACTTAGCATCATCTTATGTGTTCCTAAGGGTATAGCTATTGGGCCTTGTGATGCTCTGCTATGGCTTGCCTAAACCTGTACTAATTATTCCCAATAAGGGAGGCCATAGAGTCCATGTTTCTTTGGGTCTGGCTCACTTCACTTAGTATAACTTTTTCCAAGTCCTTCCATTTCCTTACAAATGGAACAATATCATTCTTTCTGATAGAGGCATAAAATTCCATTGTGTATATGTACCACATTTTCCTGATCCATTCATCTATGGAGGGGCATCTGGGTTGGTTCCAGATTCTCGCTATGACAAATTGTCCAATAGCTTTTTAAAAGTCAAATGAAATGAAGCAGAACAATCATAATTTTATTGCAATATGCTTTCATTGTTACGTTTTTTTGATGATGAGTAAAGTTTGTGCATTTTTCCCTTTATTTTGTATTAGTATAAGTTAATTTTACAATGGGTTGCATCATGGTATTTCTATACATCTATATAATATACTTTGGTTAAATTCACCCCTGTAGTTTTCTTACCATCCAGTGAAATACATGTCTGCTTCCTGTAGCATAATATTTTTGTGATTATATGTATTTTACAAGAACTCAAATGAGTTGGTGCTGTTATCTAAAGAAGCCAAACTTTAGGGAAAATGGAAACTAGAATTTAAAGAATTTTCAATTGGTCAGAGATTTGAATTGTCAGCTTTATCTATGAATTAATATAGATGAAAGGTGGGAATTATTAGAAATCTAGGATTCAAATAATTCACTTGTAAATAGGTGAAAATATAATGGCATACCACAAATACCAAACAAGTCAGGAAAGCCATGGTAAATTTGCTAATAAGTGATTCAGTAAGCCATTCCTGGTTTCTTGCCTGATAGTGGGAAACTGTGAATCATGGAGAATAGTAGTTTTCTATTTTCATCCAAGTTTCACTAAACAAGGCTATAGTAAAAGATACAGGAAAGACCTCAGGCATACCACCTGGACACTTGTTATCTGAAATGCCTAGTGCATCCAGACAACAGAAGAACTGCTTGGCCTGAGGTGACCATAAATGGCATCTGGCAACATTTAGCTAGAGTCAAGTAATGAGTACCTTTGGAAAATATATCTATCATTAGAATTTAAAAAGTAGTTAATTTCCGTACTTACTGGCTCATAACATCACAACGGGATAGTCTATTGGAGACTCCAGAAATGTCTAATTCACTTTTTCCAAGAATTCAATTACAGAACACATTTAGAGGTAATTGAGAGTTATGAAGTCTGCATTCTGAAATTCCCACATCCTGTGACCTATTGTGAAAACATTGGCCTCTCATTCTATGGTCCCTTTCTTATCCTAAAATTTTCCTTGTTTTCTTAAACCTTCTCAACTCATACGTACCTTCAAATAATATATTATGAGCATTTAATCTGAACAATTAAGTAATTCCAAATACTTACAACATTTCTTTTGAGTTCTTACTGTCTTGCCAGCTCCATTTACTTCCCCATACATTTCTAGATTCCTAGTGCTTGTGTTTGCTTTTTTTTTTTTTTTTTGGCCAGTCCTGGGCCTTGGACTCAGGGCCTGAGCACTGTCCCTGGCTTCTTCCCGCTCAAGGCTAGCACTCTGCCACTTGAGCCACAGCGCCACTTCTGGCCGTTTTCTGTATATGTGGTGCTGGGGAATCGAACCTAGGGCCTCGTGTATCCGAGGCAGGCACTCTTGCCACTAGGCTATATCCCCAGCCCTTGTGTTTGCTTTTTGTGCATTCTTTTTGCTCTTTTTTTGTGACAGATTATTTTTAATCACTGAAAATCTTTCCTAATCATTTTCAATTGTGTACTTCTGTAGGTCCCAAATCATTCCCATCTTCTGATTTCTGTTTGAGTGAACTTTTATCCTCTAACTGGATGCATGATCATACAAAACTACCTACCACAACATTCTGCATGAATATATTCACCTTTCCATGGTTAGACTCAACTTGTTGGGCAATTACTCATATGATCTAATATATGCACATACACACATTCAACTTATTTATATTTCAATGGTCTTATTTACATATTTCAATATTGGCAATTTAAAGGCTTCAGACTGAACCTAATTTACTTTTTAAGCAATGTAGCAGCAATATAAATCCACATTTCCTGTATCCATGAGTTATATGTGGAACAATAGTGATAATAGATCTCTTAGCAAGATGTTTCACATTATCAGCATTATTGAACTAGGTAAGGTTTTTTCCAGATTCCTGCTGTAGCTGAGTGTTAGTGGCCCACATCTGGAATTCTAACAATTCAGGGAGCTGAGATGTAACAGTACCAAGTCAACACTGCTATACTCTACCTCCAAAATAGCGAACCTGATGCTGGGTTGGAAGTATAGTTCAGCTGAGCAAGCCAACTGATCAAGCATGAGACCCTGAATTCAAAGTCCAGTACAGAAAAAACTTAATTCTGCTGTAAACATGAATAGAAGGTATTATATTAAGTATACACTCAAAAGAAATCAGTTATATGTACAGAGTTTATATCATTTTTCTGATTAAAAATAGCATATTTTTAATTCCATACACAGCACCTTTAATAATAGCACTTTGGAAAGCTGAAGCAAGAGGATCAGCAGTTCAAAGCCATTCTGAGCAACCTGAGACACTGTCTCTAAACAGTAAGCCCAACAAAATAACTACCAGGAAATGAGTAATTGCAAGAGGGAGAGGGTTGGGGCCAAGGGAAAAAGGGTAGAAGAATGCAGGGGGCAACAGGGTAGGATACAGGCAAAAATTTATTGTATATACCATAGAATTGAGAAAAATAAGGGAAAGTATGGGCCAAACCAGTTGAAGATGTTGAAGGGATGACACAGATCAAGATGCATTGTATACATAAATTGCTTTGCCAAATCGCAAAAATAAGTTAGTACATATCCTAAAACCTAAGAAAAGTGAGGATTGGGTCCCGGTGGCCCATACATATAATCCTGACTACTCAGGAGGATGAGGTCTGAGGATCGTGGTTCCAAGTCAGCCCCAGCAGTAAAAGTCTATGAGATTTTTATCCCAGAAAACTGGAAGTGGTCCTGTGGCCCAAAGGAACAGAGTACTATCCTTGAGTGGGAAAGCTCACATATTAAGTGAATGAGCCAGACCCAAAGAAACATAGGCTCCATGGTGTCCCTCATTTGTAATAATTAGTATATCTCTAGTATAGTCCTAGCAGATAGTCACAATAGCTCAATAATTGAGTACATATGACCATATAAAATGATGTTAATTGAAACGAATTTCAAGATATAGAAACAAGAGGGTTTTTCAGTTGTTATTTGTTGTTTCTAATGTACTGTGTGAATTTCTTTCTTTCTTTGGTTTATTCCTTTATTTTCACGTTTTTATTTTGGCACCCTATGTCATATATATATATATATATATATATATATATATATATATATATATGTTTATGTTTATCTGATTTGGAGAAGGAAAGAGGGATCACAAAATGGTGAGACGTAGGACAAAGTGTGAACCAATGCAACAGTGATATTCACAAGGTACTGTGCTGGAAATCAACTTTACAACTTGGAGGGAGGAAAGTTGTGACAAGAGGAAGGAAAGTGGGAGAAAAACAAGGGAGGGGTAACACTTCGACAAGAAATGTACTCATTAGCTTACTTATGTAACCAATTCCTCTGTATACCAGCTTTACAATAAAATTAAGCTTTAAAGAAAAGCTCAAAGACAAGGTCCATGCCCTGAGTTCAATTTATAAAACAGTGAGGGAAGGAGTGGGTTGGGATGGGTGGGTGAGGATGTTGAAAGGGATGACATTGATGAAGAGGCACTCTATTCACAAACTGCTTTATTGAATGGCAAGTCCTTTATACCACTACTTAAAGATAATAAAAATAGGGGCTGGGAATATGGCCTAGTGGTAGAGTGCTTGCCTCGCATACATGAAGCCCTGGGTTCGATCCCTCAGCACCACATATAGAGAAAAAGCCAGAAGTGGCACTGTGGCTGGAGAGGTAGAGTGCTAGCCTGGATCAAAAAGAAGCCAGGGACAGTGCTCAGGCCCTCAATTCAAGCCCCAGGACTCACACAAAAGAAAAAAGATAATAAAAATATTTTTAAAAGCAACAAAAGAAGAATATTTTGAGGGAAAAACATCATGAACAACATCAAAACATTCAGTTTAGCCTTTCAGGATAAATACTGTTGTGTAAGAACAATATAAAGTTTCACTAACAATTGTGTGTGTGGGAAGATTCCAGTTTACTTCCTTGCTCCTTATTGATGTTGAGTATGCATCCGCGGAATGATGGAGGCAATATCTTGTACCAAATATAGGATTTTCCCACTAACAATGGGACAATGATACTTTTAACATGCCTATACTTACCATCAAATACAGATTCAATCCATTTATTTGTTTATTGTCTTTGTTTGGGGTTATTCTTGACCTTGGGCTAAGTAAATGTTATTGGGGTTTGGCTTACCCCAAACAACATAAACTAAGTAGAGGTTTAAACTTGAAAATGATACTGAAATGCTACTTTGGGTATAGACATGTGACAGTAAAAAAAGGATTCTACCATCTCCAGGCTGACATCTTCCACATGAAAGAGACTGGCTCAGAAAGAATCCTTGTGTGTATTTTATTTTATGCCTCAAATAAAAAGGGCTCCTCTCTCTCTCTCTCTCTCTCTCTCTCTCTCTCTCTCTCTCTCTCTCTCTCTCTCTCTCTTTTCTTGGTCCACTGAAAGGATTGAAAGAACACAAAAAAATAGATTATGTAGAAGTGTAAAACCCTAATAAATAATGAGTTATCTAAAGAAATACTCTGCTTTGTCCTAATTGACTCATGAGAATAATGGTAGGGATAGTACTGAGATACTATTCTGTGCTTTTTTTCATCCTCTATTGGATTAAGCTGGCAAATGTTTCTTACTTCTCTACTCCAAGGTAAGTAAATGTATGTAGTTTATGCTGTCTTCCACTTTTTACTTCTTGTTTTTTTTTTTAACTAAAACTACTTAAAGGTAATATCAGGATCAGAAAAGAGAGGGAGAAGCAGCAAAGAAGATGATTTTGCTACAATCAAAAGCAGAGTCTAAGATTTCAATGACTCTGTGAGTGACAACAGATTCCGAACTTCGAAGTTTCCAGGGAAATGGATAGGAACTGCCTTACACCAGGCTACACATTGGTCTAAGAGCTTTCAGCCCTATCCAATGTCCCTTTCCTCTATACTGAAAGTGAAGAATGGCTAGAGAGTATTGTATTCTAGGATGTGGGACAAGGAATGTCTATCTACAAGGGTATGCACAAAGGACTTTTGACCTTGAATAATCTGAATAGGAAGCAGGCAAAATTAAATACCTGAAAGTAACTTTTTGTCAGTTCTCAGAGATACAGATTTATTGCCAGATTGATTTTGATTTAAAAGGGAACATTTTTGTGTGTGTGTTAAAAAAAGTCCTCAAGCTCCCTGGGGTCCCAGTGCTAGATTTTCTCTAGAGCATATCGTCTAGAAATAATACTGCAGAGTCAGGTGGCTTGTGTATATTTGATTTGACTAGATAATATCAAATCGAGTCTAATAATTTGCACTCTTAAAAGGAGTGCATCAAAGCCATCATTGCCCTAAAGTTTACCAGCACCTAGTATTGTTTAACTGTTTAAAATTTTTACCTTGGTGAATAAACACATAAGGAAATGTGACATATTTTACGAAACTCCTGGTGAAGGAGTCATATCAGGTACAATAATACTCAGAATTTGCTGTATGTTAAAACCAGGTGTTCAAATCAAAGTACTTTATTGTTGGACAATGAGTACAATAATTGTTCTTACATATTCCAACAAATATTCATGATTTCAGTCCTGAATCTCGGTGAGAAAAAAGTACCATGTGATCTGACTATGGGTCCCTTGTTAAATAAATGATGCTACAGGGTAGAGTGCATTCCTCTTGATGGGTTCACTTTGTGCTCTATTTTGTCAGAGACAGTGGTGGTTCATAAAAATCTGTCCTGCATAATATTAAATGTTGTCATGGGATGCAAGAGCATAATTCTTTAGTCATAAAGTCGACATGTACTTCTTTATTTGTGTTAGCAATTATTGAGGATTTCCTTCATACTCTATATAGTAAGAACTTAATGTACTTAATAAGCTTACCTAGAGGATTCAATAAAATAAAATTAAGAAACATACGTGGCTGTTTTACAATAAATTATATAAATGCCACATTATCATTGCTTTCCTAAAATTTAGAGTTAATTACAAAAAGGGATCTAATCTCTTAAAGAGCTATTATCTCAGTTATCTTTAATATATTGGACATTTTCACTAAAACAGCTTTTGAGTTCCACTGGATGATAAATACCAAGCCTGAATACTGACTAATCAAGCTTAACATTTTATTGATTGGGAGTATCCTAGCACAAATTCATCCCATTTAAAATCTGCTGAAGAGCTGTGAGCAGTGGAATTTCAAGGTACCATGCACTCAGACAAAATAATATAGCCTGAACTTGAAGCAAAACTTCAAGCACCACACAGCAGACTGCATAGATACAGACTGTAAAAATTAAATAGCATCATATTAGTTATCTCATGTGTTGATTAATTAGTATTATTTATTTGATCATTAATTGAAAAATGATAAGTCCCTATGAAAATCTGGATCTATTTGGTATATGTTACTGAACAATACAGGTGCTTTTTGGACTGTGTGGAATTTCTGGTTTACGACATGAGTCCTAATCATGACATATTCTTTAAGCATGCATAGGTGTATTGAAGTGCTACTTGGATAGAGTGCTTGTGAGTTAAATGTGCATACAAGCACACACACACAAACACCCAGTTGCATTCATTATAGAAATATTTATTGTACCCTGTACCTGTTGTGAACACAATAGGAAAAGACAGAGTTTCTCTAATGTAGTTTATACTCTTGAAATCAAACATATTACTCTTAGTTTTAAAGATAAAGAGTAAAGATGTTACAGGGAAGGGATGAAAACAGGAGAAAATATAGAAGCTCCTATCTACAGATCTTATGTCTTGAGCCTGCAATGTGCTCAGTACTTTACAGACTATTATAACTATACTTAATAACAAGAAAGGTGTGTACATTTTCTAGTTTGCAATATGAAAACTATGGATAAATTATTTCCAAAGAGCTGTCAGGTATCACTCCAATTTGAAACACAATCATGGTTATTTTTCACTTTACGTAAAAGCTTGGCAATAATTCTATTTGCCTTGTGTCTTGGACATTTTTTTTTTTTGCTTTTTTTTTTTTTTTTTTTGGCCAGTCCTGGGGCTTGGACTCAGGGCCTGAGCACTGTCCCTGGCTTCTTCCTGCTCAAGGCTAGCACTCTGCCACTTGAGCCACAGCGCCACTTCTGGCCATTTTCTGTATATGTGGTGCTGGGGAATCGAACCCAGGGCCTCATGTATATGAGGCAGGCACTCTTGCCACTAGGCCATATCCCCAGCCCATCTAGGACATTTTTAATACCTACTCTGGTGGAGTAAAGGACAATGTGAATTCTACTGGAAAAAAAATGCCAATAGATATTCAACTAGAAATAACATTTTTGTGAAATATAGTATATACAAATGAGTATGTAATGAATGAAAAAATTGAGTGAACAAAAAATCCATTAATATTGGAAGCATGAAATTGTATCAGTACTCCTAAGCTTAGTTTCCTATGGAATATCTGGGTTGCATAAAACTTTACAGTAATAATAAGCTGATTTTTAAAATTAGTGACATTTAAATACTTTAGGGCAAGTCAAGCATCTAATGACAAGAAAATGACTATATTTTCAGATCCAAACATATTAAAATATGTATTTATGTCATCATTTCCAAGAGGCAAACATTCATTTTGAAGTTAGGTTGTGATTTTACACTTACTTCTTTTAACATTTGTGTCTTTCAATTGAACAAAATGCAAATGTGTTGGTGGTTCAGAACTTGAAGAAGTTGAAATTTTTAGTCTGTTGTTAACATAGGCATGGAACTATGTGAAATACTTCTTACTTCTGGCAAAAACAATGGGAAAAAGCCATTAGCTGCTCCAGTGTGATTTTTGGTAGTTGCTACTCTTGGGAAGTCCAGAAAGGCAAAATGAGATCAGAATTTTTTTTTTTCTAATTTCTGGCCTTCTGTTTCTCTCCACTCTGGCAATGAAATATGGAAAACATACTTGCTTAAGGGTAATATGAACTTTTTCTGAACCTTTCAAGACATCCATCCTTAGTCATAGGAAAGCACAACTCTTTAGTTCTTTCTTAACATTAACTATTGAAGCCACTAATGAATCAAGCATTAACTGCTCCCAATCCCAAACAAATAGCTTTGTTCTTCTTTCTGTACTTACCATACCTTAAGGAGCTTTGTGATATCTGACTATATAGAGTAAGTGACAGAAGATATGCAATTGGTTTTGTTGTCAGATGAAAAAGGTGATTTTTCCCAAAACCTCAGTTAGACAAAGTTACATTAAAATAGAATTATTATAATTGTGTAGTATTTAATATTTTCTAAATGACTAATTCTAATGATCATGTTAACCTCATTATCCTGAAAAGTGATTTAGGTACTTGAAGGTAGCCATGAGTTAGTTTAGAGACTATTTCCTTTACGAGTATAAATAAAAGAGCTGAAATAGACACATGTACAAAATAAGTATTATTCTTGCTTGAATACAATTTTTTTCAAATTAAATGGCTATTGTAATAAGTGTTTCTTGAAGACCATTTGGCAAATGGAAATGGGCATCTGTACAAAAGAATTCCCTAAAAGATAAAGGATTCTTCCTTGGAGTAGGAAAGTATTCAGAAGCTAAATTTATTCATTTTCACAAATGTAGAAAAGAGGAGTTGCTGTTCTTTCCATCTCTCTCCAATCCCTCTGTTCCATTAATCATATACATATATGTGTATATATGCTATATATACACATATATGTACATGTGTATGGTACATGTACATAATGGAGTATTAATCAGACATAAAGAACAATAGACCTGGAGACTCATGTTTTTTGCACTCAATTCTTCTGTTTATATTAAGAAAGTATGGAAGATTGCCTTTTTAAAAAAGTATTGATTTGTTTGAAAACTTTTTATAAATATCATATAATTTACATTATTCGTTGATATTTTAGGTGAATTCAGAATTTAGCATCAAACACTAAATGTGGGCTGGCTTATTGGGAAATAGACTGTTGCAGACCCCATGTACAACTTAAAAGTAAAATCTATTGCTGTCTCCACGAAACATAAGCTTCTCTTGTCATGCCCCATGGAGGTTTCAAGGGTACAAATTGTAATTGTTTTGAAAAGCTATCTAATTGGCTCCTTTCTCTTCAGAATATCAACAAACTCATCTGTTATTAACACAGGAGTAAATGTCCTGGTTTGGGCTCCACCTGAAAAGATGCTTCCAAATTCCTAGGATAGATAATTACAAGGTTGAGAATTTCTTTCTGTCTCCCATGCTATATGGAGCACTCTGGTTCAGTGATGTGCATATGTGAAAATGGAAGCAGGTCACTTGAAGGGATGGGAGCAGTTGTATGAAGTGAGGAGCACAATAGGAGTGATAGTGATCAAATTATATTTATTGTACTTGAAAGATTGTCATGTTAAATTGAAACCCCTTTGTACAACTACTGGAAAGGCAACCAAAAATATATAACAAATAAAAAAAAAGGGAAAAATTACTTCAAGCTTTGTCAACTATAAGGTTTCTCTTGGGACTAGTTACATATTTGAATAATACACAATTACTCCTGCAACAAAATGTTCCTTCAATTTTTCAAGCTGTTAAATGCTTAAACATATAAAACTAATTACTAGCTTATGGGTTAGTTAGAAAACAATATCAAGGCTACATTTTCCCATGGGTTGTAGTTTGATAATTTTCTAACCTGAGATAGTAGAAACCTGAACACTGAAATTAGCCATTTGTTGTAGTTGGCAATGCTGAAGATTGATTCCAGAGCCTTGTGCGTGCTAGTCAAACACTTCCAACTGAGCTCTATCCCATGCCTTAGCTAATGCAAATGGGACCAAAGTCCAGTATTGTTTCTGCATTCTGGCAAAAGACTAGTCTCCACAGCCTCCATGTGTATACGATGTGTATATAATGATGTGAAGATAAAATACAGTTTAGTGCTTACCATATACTTAATAAAATAGCTTTGGTACTGCACAAAACTTTGGGGGGTAGAGAAGTGAGAAAATGTCCCTTTGCTTCATAATGTACTGACAACAACAATGATTATATTCAGTGAAGAATTTTTTGGAAGCATTCAGGTCTTTATATGTTATTCTATTTTCTATTATAAACTAAGTTATGGCCTCACACTTCAACTTAGAGAGATTTTTGTTTCTTCCAACTCTTAAATCGTGTCCTGGAATTCTTTTAAATCCTCTAAAATGTTTCTTAATCCTCTGAGTAGATGATGCCAAGAATAGACTGATTTATACAACGGGCTACTGCCATGTATTGAAAGTCTTTGCATAACCACCCAAAAAGGTTCCTGGGTAAGAATTGTTAGTTATATTTTCTGAAATCAGCAGTATTATGTCAACTGTTTTTGTTTCTCAACAGAAAAAAAGGTGTTTACAACTTTTTATATTCATTTTGCTATTCTTGTGTCCTTTTTCTTTCTTTTTATTTAATATTAAAATAATTACAAAGTTATTGATGTTATGAATCATCACTACAAGCCTATGTGCTTTCTTTATTCATCCATCCACCTAGGAGCACCTGGGTTGATGAAATATATTAGCTGTCATGAACAATTGCTATATACATGAAGTCAAGATGTCTCTTGGACTGTCATACTGTATTTCTTTTGGATACCTACATAGTAGTAGAGTATCTGGATCAGAAAGACATTCTACTGTTAGTTTTCTGGAGAACGCCAATACTATTTCTCTAAGGGCTGTAGTAAATTTTAATACTACAACAGTGTTTAAGAATTTCACTTACTCATTTATCCACAGAATTTCTTTCTTTCTTTGTATCTGTCTCTCTTTTTGTGTCTCTGTGTCTCTCTGTCTCTGTCTCTGTCTCTCTCTTTCTCTCTGTCTCTGTCTCTGTCTCTCTGTCTCTCTGTCTCTCTCTCTCTCTCTCTCTGTCTCTCTCTCTCTCTCTTGCTCCCTCTATCTCTTTTCAATGCTAGTCCTAGGCTTGAACTCAGGGCTTGGGTACTATCCCTGAGCTTTTTTGCTCAATCAAGACAAGTACTACCACATTCAACATTTTTAGTAGCTGATTACAGGTAAGAGTTTCAAGGAATTTCTTGCCTGGTTTGGCTTTGAACTGCAATCTTCAGATCTCTGCCTGCTGAGTAGCTAGGATTACAAGTATGAGCCCCCAGCTCCTGGCTGTTTTTAAAAGTACAGTACATACAGTGAGGTGCTATCTCAGTTTGATTTCAATTTTCCTGGATGGACACTTTTTATATATTTGTGGTCATTTGTATGTCTTTCTTTTAGAAAATTTTTCAAGGTCTAGGGTTCAGTTTTACTCAAGTTATCACTTAGAGTATTTTTTAAAATACATTCCAGCTATTATGACTTGTCAGGTATACTGATTACAAATATTCAATCCTATTCTATGGTTTTCTTTTAACTGTATTGATTGCTTCATTTGTTTTACATAAGCTATTTAGTTTACTTTAGTCCTGTTGGCCAAGTTTTTCTATTTCCTGTACTTTGATTTATCATGATTTTTGTCTTCACTGATTAGTGGAATATTTCAGATGCTTCTCTTTCAATTTGCCTAATTCCGTGTTTTTTACATTTAGATGGTTGATGTGGCAGATTAAACTGATAATTTCAAAATTTTTGAATCAGCCTTCTAAAACTTGAAATGACTTTTTTTAGTCCTAAGTGTATTATTGTTTTTATATCATTGTATTTAATTTGCTTAGAGTTTTGCACATAATCTTAGAATATTACTCTGTATTTTCCTTTTTATTGGTATTAGTTAATTCTGGCTTCATAATATTAATTGAATAGTTTCCTTTTCCCTTTTTGATATATCATAAAATGTTATATAGTCTTTTGAAAATATTTGGTATAGTCCAAAGAAATCACTTACACATGGAGCTGCTTTCCTTGGGAATGGACTTATGTGAATTGGATCTCTTTAATGTTTATAAGACTAATCAAATTATCTATTTCACTTTAAGTTTTCTTATGGCTTTCAGTGAATTGATTTATAATTCTACATTGAGTGTATTAGCATAACCTGCCCATAAATATCCTTCTTATCCTCTTAAAAGATGCTGGAACCATAGTTATATATTTTTAATTTTAATATTCATATATTTTATCTTCTTGAATTTTCTTTTTATCCATACTAAACCTTTAGCCTGCATTGTATTTATTTCACTCTTGGTTTTCTAGTTTATTGAGTTCAGACATTGGGGCTGTTGATTTGAAACATTTGCTCTTCTTTTAATATAAGTATTTTGCACTATAAGTTTTCCTCTCAACACACCTTTATCTACATGTAACATATTTTTGGTAAATTGTATTCTCATTTTCATTGTGTACTATGCACTTCTATTTCATATTAATTCACCAGAGTTATTCTTTGAACAGTGACTTCTTTAAACGTGTTTAATTTAATTTCCAAGTGTGTAGACTTTCTTGTCTCTCACTTATAGTCAGCCAATTCCAATAAGATCAGAGAAGATAACACTTTATGTTGGAAATTCTTTGAATGCTTTGTAACTTTGTTTCATATCATAGTATTTGGTATACATTGGGGAATGTTTCTGTAATGTTTGCAAAAAAAACTAATGTATATCTTATTCATTCAGCCAAGCATTCATAGGTGATGATTGTGTCAGTATAATTGATTATGTTATTCAGGCTTTTTGTGTTTTTAGAAAATTTATCAGTGTTTGATAAAGCCTTGCTAGGGAAGTGGCACTGTGGCTCAAAGTGGTAGAGGGCTAGCCTTGGGCAAAAGAGTTCAGGGTCAACTCCCTGGCTCAGAGTTCAAACCCATGACTTACAGAATTATGTCCATTTATCCATTATAGCATGTACCTGTGATGTGAAAGTGAGTAAATTTCTTAGGAGACCAGGATGATTTTTCATTCTGTGCTAAGTGTTAAGGAACAGTAGTTTAATTTAGCCATATAGTAAAGCAATGATGCAAATATATGAATGGAAACTGATTTATCTCTCTCACTGTGTTTAACAGACTCATTGGTCTTTAATACATACAACTGCTTTCTTTGCATTTCATTACTAAGACTTCGATTAAATTTTAAATAAGAAAGCTGATTTACCCAGCAGCCCCACTTTTGGGTATCTATCCAAAAGCCCACAAACAAAATCACAGTAATGCCACCAGCACAACAATGTTCATCACAGCACAATTTGTCATAGCGAGAATCTGGAACCAACCCAGATGCCCCTCTATAGATGAATGGATCAGGAAAATGTGATACATATACACAATGGAATTTTATGCCTCTATCAGAAAGAATGACATTGTTCCATTTGTAAGGAAATGGAAGGACTTGGAAAATGTTATACTAAGTGAAGTGAGCCAGACCCAAAGAAACATGGACTCTATGGTCTCCCTTATTGGGAATAATTAGTACAGGTTTAGGCAAGCCATAGCAGAGCATCACAAGGCCCAATAGCTATACCCTTAAGAACACATAAGATGATGCCAAGTTAAATGAACTCCATGTTATGGAAACAATTGTTATATCACAGTTGTAACTACTTTCAACATCCTATGTGTATGTGTAGTTCCTATTATTGATGATGTTCTTGTATCACCTTCCTGTGGTTGTACCTACACTATCTCTGTAATCTTATCTGAGTATATTGGAAACCGTGTTTACTGGTATTGGAAGTAGGAAATTCAAAGGGAATACCAAATTTGAGAGACACAGGGTAAAAAAAGAGAAACAACTACAAAAGCAATACTTGCAAAACTGTTTGGTGTAAGTGAACTGAACACCTCTGGGGGGGAGGGAAAGGGGGGGAGGGAGGGGGGCATGAGGGACAAGGTAACAAACAGTACAAGAAATGTATCCAATGCCTAACATATGAAACTGTAACCTCTCTGTACATCAGTTTGATAATAAAAATTTGAAAAAAAAAGAATAAAATAAATAAAATAAAAAAAATAAAAAATAATAAAAAAAAGAAAGCTGATTTAAAAAAAACAAACAAACTATGAATCTTAGGATTTACAGCTACCAGAGGCAAGCACCAATACTGGGAATATTCTTCCAGAGTGTTATTTTCTAAAATATCACAGCGGATTCTTGTCGGCTAAGTAATCTCAGAAGAAAGTTTTATAATGTGTCCAGGGTTCAATAACTACTGACTCAGTATATCTTTATATAACAGGGAGAAAAAAAAGACATTTCTGCAGTCAGCATGTTGAACAAGGTTTTAATTGAAAGCAGTTCTACAGCTGGCAGCAGCCTCTGTCCCAGCCCTGGTTTCCCCAAATCCTCCAAATTAACTTAAAGAAAGCTACCTGAATGTGACAAAGACCTTTGTTCTTCTGATAGATGTCAGCAAGAATCAACTGTACTCTTATAAACAATAAGGTAATAACTTACATAGTATAGTATGTAGATGAAGAGGGAGGAAGGAGAAATTATCATCCCTCCCTCCATCTCTCTGGGGTATGACCTCAGTTTTGGAGAAGATAATAGACATGGCTTATGTAAGAGATTAGTTCCTGATGCTTATGCTTTTAAAGTCCTCAGAATATGCTGTTTAAAAACCAAACTTTACTTTACCAAGCTTTCATTTGGTGAGTTATTTACAAGTGAACATTATGCTATCCTCTTCAAATTGGCCTCAAGTATAGTTAGCAGCTTCTAACTTCCATCCCATTGTTATATTCTGACAATGGTGTCTCATCCTAACTTACTTTCATGACAAGTGGCAATCTGACAATATAAAGAAAAAGTTAATCAAAAAAAGCCTGCAGCCTTTTCAATTTCCAAAAGCAGAGCACTAAGATGGGGGTTTTACAAGCCATCTCAAATGTCTTCAGTTGTCTGGTGACTTTGATAAAGTACTTTGAAAGAGTTTTGTTATGAAGTAACAAATCCTCGGGATATATAGTTCTCTCCTCGCCTCACATCCTTATTTTTCACATGATTGCTCTGGGACTCAGAGCAACATCAGGGAGAGCTCTGATTACACAATCTAAACTGTTTTCAAGCACAGAGCACTTGGTAATTCTGATTTTCTTTCATGAGGAATCTTGCATTCTCATCTTTTTTCACTCGATCTTGATAAGTACCATGTTCCAAGAGCTCTCTTAAGTGGTTTGCATCAGTTCCTCATACACAGGTTTACAGTCTACTTAAAAAATCCTGATAAAAGTTTTCATTTTATTGAAGTTGATACTGCATAGGGTTAGGTAATTCAGTACCACAGGGGAGAAACTACAGCATTCATGGGCTACATGAAAACATTTTTTTAAAATTTTGAACTTCATGTAATCTACTAGCTTAAAATATGCTTAATTGTGTTAAGACATTGGTTGGCTCTACATACATGTAGAATTCATTCATCTTGTCTAATTGAAAACTTTATGCATATTCATTTACTCATTTACCAGAATCCTTGACAATTAACATTTTCTTTCTTAGTTTTGCAAGTCTGGTTGACTATTTTAATTTCCTTATCTAGACTGTGTAGGAATTCGTATACACTCTTAGACTCTTAATTGATCAAAGTTAGAGGATGAATCACTCTTGATTCTTGTGCAGTGGCCCAGTGCTTGTCATAGAGTCTAGCACACCATGTTTGACACATACTACTTTGACTGAAACTTTTCCCTCATCTAACATGCTCTGTACAGCAAGAGATGACTTAGGATGAAAAACAAATCTGAAAATTAGCAGATAAATTTTATGTAATTCATATTTGTTAGATAGTAGCTATTACTGATATTTTGAAGATACTTGGTAAAATTAAAGCAAAGGAGGCATATTTTGGAGGGATCTGATTTTGTCTGTTATATATGATTTTAATATAAAATGACTATTACCCCCTTGATAGGTTACAGACTTGGACTGAATGGGACATGTTATTGATCATAGCCATCACTTACTTGTCTTTTGTTTTTTTCTGTATATAGGACTGAATAGTACTAACATGATGGTCTCAAAACAAGATATGAATAAAAGTATTGGTTTATATGAAATGATTTTTAATGTATACTGCAAATCAATTTCCCAAAATGCCATGGTTGAGATTTGAATTCTGATAAACCTGACTCCGAAACTTGAGGTCTGATCCATTGTTGATGCAATGGCTGACTGATTCTGAGATCACTGCTAATGGCTCTGCGGTACCTTGCATTACATGACTGACGTGTTTCATGACTTAAACAATCATTGCATGACTTATGTGATAGAACCTAAAGGAAAAAATAAAATTAAGGAAAATAAAGGATCTAATAATTTGTTCAAATGAAGATATTTCTGAACTAAAGAATTTGTGATTTTTAAAAAATAATATTCAACATACATATACAAAAATGGAAAAAGGAAGATGAAACATATTTTATCATGATCTGAGATGACAATGAAATGGAAGCAGAAAATGGAGAGAGGAAGAGTGAGCAAATACAGTCATTATATTCAATGTACACTGCATAAATATTTAACTATATAACTAAGTGTATGGATGAGATTGGAAAAGATAAGAGAATGAGAAGAGGGGTGACATTAATCAAGATGCACTGTACTTACAATCTTACTTGTTGAATTGAAACCCTTTTTTACAAACACTTAAAATGATGGGCTGGGGATATAGCCTAGTGGCAAGAGTGCCTGCCTCGGATACATGAGGCCCTAGGTTCGATTCCCCAGCACCACATATACAGAAAAAACGGCCAGAAGTGGCGCTGTGGCTCACGTGGCAGAGTGCTAGCCTTGAGCGGGAAGAAGCCAGGGACAGTGCTCAGGCCCTGAGCCTGAGTCCAAGCCCCAGGACTGGCAAAAAAAAAAAAAGGATTCATTGTGCCCATAAAATGACATGGCAAATGGAAATCCTTACTTAAAAATACTAAGATAAATATAAAAAAGGGTTTGTGACTTTTCTAAGTTGTATGGTTTATTTTGTTGCCAATGATTGGGCCAAAATACAAAAATGTTCAAGTTTATGCTCCGGAAAAAACTCCATGGAAGGATTTTGTTTGAGGGGAAATTAAAGGAAGATTTAGCTCAAGAACTTAACTTCCTAAACCTGACTTTTATTCGTTATTTTATCCACCACAAGATTTCTGAACTTCATTCATCTGGGTTTGTTTTCTTCAGAAATACTATTACTAATGGACTGATTGTGTAACTAAAACATTTTGCCTATTGGTCATAAACTCATGCCTACCCAGATATTCTATCCCATATGTTGCAATAAATTAGTCTGAAAAAAAAGCAGCAAATTGGAATTAGACCACTTTCAAGCTCCCTGCAAAATCAGCAAACTTATGGGCAAACTTGCTTCTTCTATAGATTAACACCAATTTGCAGTGGGTTTCCTACAAGCAGGTGAAGTGCTTGGACAATTATCCCAATATTTGGCCCTCTTGATTCATCCATGTTCTTTTCCAAATTTTATTGCCTACAGAATCTCTCCTTTTACCTTCGCTATCTTCTTACTCTTCAACTTTGGTTTAAAAAAGACAAAAATACTTTCCTTTTCTACTTGTATAATAGCAAAGCTACTTTTGTAGGTGTAGTAATTGATGAGATTTTTAAAAGCTAAAGCTATTGATCTTGTTATAGCATTTGATTATTTTAATTGTTTCTTCCACGCTCTTAATTTCTTACACATTGTATTTCAATTCTATGCTTATGTGCCTGATTTATTTGCTGAAGATTTTGTTTGCTACTTGAATGGCTATGTTTCTGAACTCATAGCTCTCTTCAGTCTCTATCTTCTCAGTGAGGAAAACTAAGCTGCCCACATTTATGTACCAATAACTTTCAACTCTTTGTACAAAGACATGAAAACTTTATACAAAAGTGCTTACACTGACTACTTTAGTCTTTTGTACAGCGTGTCTGACATAAAATCTACTTCCTGTTAGGCATTTAGAGCAAAATATCTCACTGGAAGTTATGTTTTCTCCTCGCTTCATTGAACTTTCATTGTTTCCTCTCTTGCTTGGTAACAAATCGTCTTCCAAGTAGGAAGTTTAAGTTATATCAGCACCCATTCCTCATTGCCCATCCTACTTTTTGATCAGTTAATAAGCTTGTATCATTTCTGTGTGTTCTATTGCAATAGCTTCTGATATAACGCACCTTCTTACTTCCAGTCTATCCTACTCCACTTTTCCTTCATATACTGCCAAGAGAAATTTCTCTGATCAGTGCAAAATGTAATTCTCTGATCATGTCATATTGCCATTAAAAATTCCCCAACATCTTTCTATCATCTGCAGAATTTAAAGATGAATTACTACTATATTTGGCAGATATACAAGAACATGCATGTTTGGGTTCCTACATACCTGTAGAGCTACTCCTATCTTATTAAATAAACTGCTTATAATTTCCCTAACAGTTCAGGTTCTTGTAAGATCTTGAAATCTTTGTACATTACATTCCTCCTGGACAAACCTACCTTTTTCTGTTTCTTTTCAACTTTCAAAAACTGGTACTTAGGGCTGGGGATATAGCCTAGTGGCAAGAGTGCCTGCCTCGGATACACGAGGCCCTAGGTTCGATTCCCCAGCACCACATATACAGAAAACGGCCAGAAGCGGCGCTGTGGCTCAAGTGGCGGAGTGCTAGCCTTGAGCGGGAAGAAGCCAGGGACAGTGCTCAGGCCCGGAGTCCAAGGCCCAGGACTGGCCAAAAAACAAAAAAAACAAAAAAACAAAAAAAACTGGTACTTAATGTAAAGAAGAAGGCCTAGTCAGCAGCCCATTCTGTCAAGTGAACATCATCAATAGAAAGTTCATTGAGTTCTAGAAGAGACTGTGGTCCTGCCAGTCTGTTTCCATAGTTTCCCTGACATGATTGCTATCTGTGCCTAGTGTGGTCTGTGTGGGGATTTTTATGAGACCAGACCTCTGACATCCCTTTAGAGACTGTCCCTTTAGTGACGTGGCTTCTAAACACCGGCTTTTTACATTCCAAATAAATCCCTATTTTATTTAAGCTAATCTGAGTTGTGTTTTCTTTTTCATGACTACAATTAAGAATCATCTTGGCATTTTGTTTTCATGTGTAACAAATCCAAAATTATAATCTATTAAGCCTTTTCAGAGTGCAAGGAACTATCTTACATGCTAGGAATGCAGGTGTCTGCTGAAATGAAGCATTCAGGGCTGTTTTCCAACAACATCTAATGGTTTTACCATGAAATTGAAGCAAGTCCTGCAGTAGAGACTGTTGTTATCATGGGAAGCTGCAAAGAGATAGACTTTTGATTAAGACTGAAAAGGTGAGGGAGATTTTTAAGAGCAATGCTGAGAAGGCAGGAAATAAAGTATTCCACTTTTGAATGCTAGACTTCAGGGATAATACAATCTTCACTAAGAATACTTTGATACTTCATATTGGAACTTCTAAGAATTCAAAGCAGCAAAGTTTGTAAATTATTGCCTTGTAAAAAAAAAAAGGAAACTCCATGGCAAAAGAGTTTGTCATGAGAAGACATATGAGAAAGGAATCACACTAATATGTTGGTGTGAATTGATGACACTTCAAATCAGCAGAACTCTACTGTAATAGAAAAGGATTAAGACTCAAAAATGAACTACATACATTGATTTGTGGATGCTTATTATAATTAATAAAAACAAAACATATGCTACAATTTGGAGTATGATATATATATATATATACACACGTGTGTGTGTGTGTGTGTGTATGTGTGTGTATTTGCCAGTCCTGGGGCTTGAGCTCAGGGATTGAGCACTGTCCCTGGCTTCTTTTTGCTCAAAGCTAGCACTCTACCACTTAAGCCATAGCTCCACTTCTGGCTTTTTCTATATATGAGGTGCTAAGGAATAGAATCGAGGGCTTCATGTATACAAGGCAAGCACTCTAACACTAGGCCATATTCCCAGCCCAGAGTATGAAATATTTTCAGACACACACACATACACACAAAAGAATAACTTGATTGAAGCTAATTATGAGAACAATGATGTTACTTAGGTCAAAAACCAAAAATAATTGTAGAAAGTCATTGGTGATAGAAAAAGTCTTAAGTATGGGCATAAATATATTTCTTATATTTCTAACAGAATACTTTTGATAATTATAACTGGAGTACTGGCATTTAGTACTAAAAACCTTATAATATACTGAATGAATCTTTGATTTGTATGGGTTCAGGCTGCTATGAAAAGTACACTAAAGACAAGTGTGAAGGTTTTAGTGCCAGACCACCCAGGAGCTAATTGAACTTACTAAGGGTGTAGTCTATTTTGATGCTATGTGTGTGCATTTTCCAGAAGAAAAGTTTTCAAATGCAATCTACAGATATATGCCCTGAAGCTTGTAGAAAGACTCCTAGCACACTTTTTGTTGTTGTTGCTCTTCTGCACCAAACCTAGGAGGGCAAAATCTTTCTAAAACTCCTTTAAAACAATGAATCCAAAGGCTGTCTCAGGAAGAAACTTTGGGAAATGATATCATCCGGGAATCATGCAGACCTCCTTAAGGTATAGTCTACCATTTTCCCCATTGAATTTAAATTCAAATTGTGCTTCTGCTCAATTCCAGAAAAGATGAGACTACAGTGCAGCAGTTAGTTAAAAAGAAGCTGTACTAGGTGTCCTCAGTTACACACAGGGATATAAGATTTGGTTTTGGTTTTTGTTGCCTTTTTGTTTTTATTTATTTAGCCAGGTACTACCAGTGACTCATGACTGTAATCCTCCTAGCTACTCAATAGACTGAGAGCTGAAAATCATAATTCAAAGCCAGCCTGGGCTGGAAAGTCTGTGAAATTCTTACCTCCACTAAATTATCAAAAAAGCTGGAAGTGATACTGTGACTCAAGTGGTAGAGCACTAGCCTTGAGCCAGAGGAGCTCAGGGACAGTGCCCAGGACCTGAGTTCAAGTCCCAAAACTGGCATCAAACACTTAAAATAAATAAGAGATTAGATATTTTTTCATATTAATTATCTTAAACTATGCAAATGTTTATTTTTGTATTTATTTAATTCCCCTACCCTGAAATGTGTTTTTGGGAGGAGGGGGGCTTTAATGAGTATACTATGGTTTAAACTCAGGACCTCAGGCTTCCTTGCTCTACCATGACCCCAGTCCATGAATGATATTTTGTACCAACAGTGGAGCTTGATTTAGAATCCCATAACTCTCATTTGGCTCTTTTTCTCAAAGTTGATGTTATACTACTTTGGTGGAGATGGAGCGTCTCATTGATTTACTTGCTTGAGCTGGCGCTAAGCTTCAGTGCTCAGACCTCAGCCTGCTGAGTAGCCAGAATTACAGGTGTGAGCTGCCAGTGCCTGACTAGCAATGAATTTTAATCAGACATGGTCTTAACCTTCTAATATTTACAGCGGCCCATAGACAGGGGAACAATAAATGAGCTCAGATGCCATAAGTGTTAAAGGAGCAAGCTGGATTTTGTAGAAAGAATTCTCTTCTTGAAAGGTTTGTTTAATTCGTTTGTCTTCCATAATAGACAGAGAAGTCTATTGCAAGGAGGCCCTGTTAAAGTACAGAGCTGAATGAGGCTAAGCTGAAGGTCTTGTGGAAGATCTAGGGGGAGGAAACAAAATAGCTCAGGTAGAGGAACAACAGCTACCAATCTCTGAACAGGACTCCCGCATGTCCCTGAGAGTTGTTGTGCTACAAGAGATGCATTGTACTCATAATCTGACTTGTGGAATTGAAACCCTTTGATACAACTATTTAATTTTTTAAAGGGCACCTAGCTACTACCTATACAAAATGGAATTTTACATAGCCACTAGAAACAATAATATTGTGTCATTTGCAGGGAAACAAATGTGCCTAAAACAAACCATGTGAAGTGAGATAAGCCAAGCTCAAAGAGACAAACAGCACATGTTTTCTCTCATATGCAAAAGCTAGGTTTAAAATATACCAGGACATGATAAATTATACAGGACTCTAGGGATTCACACACACAGTGAGACCAAAGGAAGATCCTCTTAGAAGAGGAACAAAAAGGTGCAATGCCTATAATTCTATAAAATGTTTGTCAACATGAACTCCAGGAAAAGGAACCAATGCTTTCTTTTTTACTTTGTTGTTGTTTTTCTTTTCATCTTGTCTTTTTGTCTTTGGGAGCCCTGGGAGGAGCACGGGAATGGAGGGACAAAGGTGAACAAATGCAGCAGTGGTGCTCACTAGACAATATGTTGAGAATGAACTGTACAGTTTATGTGTGGATGGGTGGATTGTTGGAGAGAGAGGAAAGGTGAGATAATCCCAAAATAAATTAATCCATTGCCTGACTTATGTAACTGTAACACCTCTGTACATCACCTTTCTAATAATAATAGTAATAATAACAATAATGACATCAGTAGCAACATCTCCCACCTCCCAAGTGTTTGTCCCACATCTCAACTCCACTTAAGAGTCCACAGAACTCAGCTGGGGATATGGCCTAGTGGCAAGAGTGTTTGCCTTGTATACATGAGGCCCTGGGTTCAATTCCCCAGCACCACACATACAGAAAATGGCCAGAAGTGGCGCTGTGGCTCAAGTGGCAGAGTGCTAGCCTTGAGCAGAAAGAAGCCATGGACAGTGCTCAGGCCCTGAGTCCAAGCCCCAGGACTGCCCCCCCCCAAAAAAAAAGAGTCTACAGAACTCATAAACACAAGGAGTTCTCTCCGATCAAACTTTCTAAGCAATACTATGCAGCATAGTCTCATCTTATCCACTTGGAGAGATTTCTACTCCTTACCCTTTACCTCAGGTGGCCCGCCTGCTGTTATTTTCAAAAGAATAACCCGGGGGGTTATATTGCATAAGACTGTTCTTTATTTGACCTGAAACATTCCTTTCACTCCTAACAAGCAGACAGGATGTGGCCCAATAGGAAAGGGTTCATGAAGCTCCAGCCCCAGTACAGCTGGCGCCCATCACTTGCCAACAGGACGAGAGAAGGCCCCTGTCTTGAGTGTGCTTAAAGCTGCAGAATGGGAAGGTGCAGTTCCCTGGGAATAGCCTCTGCTTGGGCCCCGTGGTGGGTGGCATGTTTATCTTTCCTCTTGAAAAACAAAAGGTCAAGTAGGAACACATGTTTCTATGGTAACAGTAAATTCAAAGTGGATGCTGAATCCTAGCAAGAACAGAGAAGTTGGCCCAATTTAAGAGGAAATGACTTGGTAGTACAATGAGTCTCTTTTTATTTCAATTTATGAATTCCCTTATGAATTTACATGTGATGCAAGACTTTGCTGGACAAAATATGTGGGGAGGAAAAAAAAGCAAAAATTGCTCTGAAGGATGCAGTCTGTACATTGAGAGGCTTCAATTTAGCATGAAAAATTGGAAATCTGTTAGAAAAAGATACTGTCAGTTCTCAAAACATGTGTTTTATTTGTTATTGGGAATAGCTTAATCTAGCCTATGTTCTGCCCTTATTTGAAAAAAAAAATATGGTAAAGGCTAGACCTAGAGGCAAATGTATTTTTGTCTTTTTCTCTTGGTAGGTCGTGGGGCTTGAACTCAGGCCTGGGCGCTGTCCCTGAGCTTTTTCATTCAAGGCTAGCACTGTACCAACTTGAGTCACAGCGCAACTTCCAGTTTTCTGGTGGTTAATTGGAGATACGAGTCTCATTGACTTTGCTGCCCAGGGTTGGTTTGAACCAGGGTCCTCAGATCTCAGCCTCCTGAGTGGCTGGATTACAGGTGTGAGCCAGTTAGGCACCCAGCCTTCAAAGGAGAGGAGGGCTGGGCTGGTAGGTAGCTAGCGCAGCAGTAGACTGCTTGTCCAGCATGCACAAGGCTTTGGGTGTCATCCCAGGACTGGGGTGTTGGAGTGAGGGGAGAGACTAAGAGAAATGTGTCTAATTTAGCAAACATAAAGAAATGTCCAACATCATGGAAACAATGTAGACTAAAATAGTATTTTTATCTTTGACACTTGCTATGGCTCTAAAGTCTTGAGGCTTGCTCAGGGAGCGCTGGGATGCTGGGCACTGGGAAACCTGCCAAGGCACCTCACACTTCCCTTGATCACCAGTGTGGCCTTACATAAATTACATGCCCTCTCTGAGCTCCGGCCTCAACATCTGAAAATCGACATAAAATAGATCACTTAGGGAGACAAATAATTTGAAGAGTCTGGGCATGACGGCCCATGCTTATAATCCCAGCAGGATTGTGAGTTCTAGGCCAATCTGGGGTAAAGAGCAAAACTGGTTCATGCTTGTAATCCTACTCAGGAGGCTGAGATCTGAGGATCACAGATCGAAGCCAGCCCTGGCAGAAAAATCTGAGAGACTCATCTCCAAGTAACCACCAAAAAGCCAGCAGTGGAGCTGTGTCTCAAGTAGTAGAGCACCAGTCTTGAGTAAAAAAAATAGTCGGTGCCCAGGTGCTGAGTTCAAGTCCCAGTACTGGCAGAGTAAAGTAGTATCAGAAGCACCATGGCTCATTAGATGAGGAAGCACTTTTGTCTTTTTCATCTATAAAGATGCTACAGCTACATGCCCGTGGCTCGTGTGTGTAATCCTGGCTACTTAGGAGACTGAGATCATAGTTTGAAACCAGCCCAGGGAAGGAAAGTCTGTGAGACTCTTGTCTCTAAATAACCACCAAAAAGCTGGATCTCAAGTGGCAGAGGGCTAACCTTGAACAAAAAAACTCAAACCCTGAGTTCAACACACACACACACACACACACACACACACACACACACACACACACACTCTCTTTCCCGGATTGAGACTCCTCCCAGCCTTGGCCCACTTTCGGGGTCAAGAAGGCTCTGAGCCTTGGCTCAAAATCCCTCAGCCCTGCACAGACAGACTGACGGACAGCCCAAAGGAGAACCCATCACGCGTGCGCGGGCCGGCCCACGTGCCCCGTGAGATTCCCATCACATGTGTGTGGGCTGGCCCACGTGAGAACCCAAGAACTCCATCACTGTCAAATGCTTGGGCAAGTTAGGGTGGTGGTCCCAGAAGTCATTTCCAGGTTCAAGATGCCTCTGAGCCCCTGCCGACTTCCGGGGTCGAGACTTCTCCCAGCCTCCGCCCACTTCCGGGGTCAGGAAGCCTGTGAGCTCCCACCCACTTCCAGAGTCGAGATTGCTCTGAGCCTCTGTCCACTTCCGGGGTCAAGAATCCTCTGAACATCGGCTAGAGATTCCTCAGCCCAGCGTGGATGGACGGCTGGCTCACGGGAGAGCCGCAACACGTGTGGGCCAACCCACGTGAGAACCCCGTCACATGTGGGACCCCCACACGAGATTCTGTTATGCGTGGGTCGCCCCACGTGAAATGCCATCACCTGTGGGTGTCAGCCCACGCGAGATTCCATCACCCACATCTCGCGGCTCGCGTGGCCTGTCTATCTCGCGTGGGCTGTCATGTGGGCTGGCTCACACCAGGAGACAACCCAAGAACCCCATCACACCACATGCTTGGGCAAATTAGGCTGGTGGGCTCAGAAGGCACTTCCAGGGTCCAGACTCCTCTGAGCCTCTGCCTACTTCCGGGGTGGAGAAGTGTCTGAACCATGGCTGGAGATTCCTCAGCCCAGCATGGACAGATGGACAGCCCACGGGAGAGCCCCCCCACACGTGTGGCCCACCCACGCGAGATTCCGTCATGAGTGGGCCTGCCCACACGAGATTCCTGTCCCGTTTTCAACCATTCAATTCGTTTAATCTTGTCAGGACTTTATAGCTTTTTAATATATGGCCATCAATATAGGAAATGTGGAAATCCTTCATCTGGATGAGAGGAAGAGATGAAAGCCAGTGAGAACAAGCCAATCACAGGGAAGGAAAATGCTACTTAGATTTCTTGCTATTTTAGAAGGAACAGTGCAGGTTCATCATAGTTACAATAACGCAGAAGAATAAAGGCCTTCCCACAACAACATTTAGAGGGGATACTTTACAATTTACAAAAATGGAAAGAAATAGCTTTATGTAGTATTTGAAAATACTCCTTTTTTAGACTGTCTTAACCATAGCAAGAAAGAGCACTAAGTAGAATTTTTTTTTAAGTTAGCCTGTATATACTAATTGTTCATTATTCACAACTTAGAATGGTGGCCTTCCTTTCCCATCATTTTCTTATTGACACTGAAGAGAGTAGTCTCACTTTTCTAAGATGTTCCAGTTACATTTTAAGGGGACCTGGAATGGAGGCCGGATGACTTAGTGGAAAGGTCCTTAGATGGAAAGGTTTCTTCCTAAGTCTGCGGTTCTGTGGCTTTTGGAGAATCAATTAGCTTCTTGGTGTCCCTAATTCATGATGGGTACAAGGAAGTATATTCCAGAAAAGGTGGGGCAGGGTTGACCAGCAGCCAGGAAGGTACTGGAAATCTTTGGGGATATTTTGTCATAGTCATTATAAGAATCTCCTGGTTTATTTTCCCCCTCTGACACAAGTATGTTATGAATCTGCAAGCATAATGAAGAAATTTCTTCCCCTGAAATGTCAAGAGAATTTTCCAGAAAACACTGAAGAATTCACCATAGTCCCAAACAGCTGACAAGGCCTGGTGTAGATGAATTATCCATCAATGCCAGCACTTGTAGCTTATGGAGTGTGTGTGTGTGTGTGTGTGTGTGTGTGTGTGTGTGTTATTGGCAATAGCACTCAGGACCCTGTCAATACTACTTAAACTGTCAATACTACTTAAACAAAACACCAGCTCTGAATTTCCTTTTAATCATTTTCCCCCTGTAATTGTTTAATCCTCATTAAACTGATTTTGTGTTCTGATTTAGGAAAAACAATGCTTTTTCTTTTCTTTATTTTATTTTTTGGGTTCTCGGAGTGAGACCCAGGGCCTTGTACATCCTATGCAGTATTCTACTACTGAAGATAGTTTTTGTTTGTTTCTTTGTTTTGGCCAGTCCTGGGGCTTGGTCTCAGGGCCTGAGCACTGTCCCTGGCTTCTTTTTGCTCAAGGCTAGCTAGCACTCTGCCACTTGAGACACAGCGCCCCTTCTGACCGTTTCCTGTATATGTGGTGCTGGGGAATCGAACCCACGGCTTCATGTATACGAGGCAAGCACTCTTGCCACTAGGCCATATCCCCACTCCCTACTGAAGATAGTTTTAAGTCTCAAAAAAGATAGTCTCAAAATCCCTTTAATTTCAGGGTCTTAGCCATTTACCATTATCTTGCTATAATTTACATTATCAAAAATTCTGTGGAATCAGTTTCAACTATTTCTTCTCTTTTTCTTTTTTATATTATGCATATGTCATTACTTTCAATTATTTCATATAAATGGCTTCTTTTATCACACATGCTTAGTGCACAAAGTGTAGCCTAGTCTTTGCAAACCTAATACTGCACCCAGATAATTTTTAAATGTTTGATTAATGTTCAATCATTTTCTAAATTGCACCACATGCTTTATAGATCCTGTAACCAAATCTATCTTTCATTAATTTATTTCAAGAAACCCAAGTTTATAAACCTTCCTAATAATAATATAGGGTGTTTACAATTATGTTTTCCATTCCATAACACAAATGAAATTGTATGACCCTTCTAATGCCTATACAAAAGTCACCTGTGATCTGTACAGAAAATGTACCAAGAAATTCAATGATCTGAGTGATTCCTTCCTTCCTTCCTTCCTTCCTTCCTTCCTTCCTTCTTCCTTCCTTCCTTCCTCTCTCTCTCTTTCTCTCCCTTCCTTCCTTCCTTCCTTCCTTCCTTCCTTCCTTCCTTCCTTCCTTCCTTCCTTCCTTCCTTCCTTCCTTTTTCTTTGTTTTTATATGAAGAAGGGGGAAAAAGCCTTCAGAATTCAGAAGCCTTCCAGAGACTCTTCTTAAACTCATTTTCTTGAGCAGTTAAAAAAATATCCGTGAGAACTTTTTTCTCTTTTTTTCCTTTCAAATATAATCTGTCAAGTTTCTTCCACAGAGCACTAAATATCATTTGCTATCTTGGAGGGAGCGCCAGCTGCTCCCTCTCCTCCTTCTGAGATAAACAGAAGTTTGCCTGCTTGCCTGGAATCTGCTCTTGCTAATTAGAATCCATGTTCTGTTTCCCTTTAAGGACATTTAGGAAGAGCATAGTTTTTAGTCACAGCCCTCCAGGAAGCTTTGTTTGAGTCTTCCCCCCTGTATACCCTTCCCTCTGTGTACCCTTCACAGAGATGAAAGTGGGAAAATCCTAAAATCTGCAGAGAAAAGGCAAAAGAATATTTTGAAAAGGAACTAATCCATGTCTGGAATGAGAGCCCCAGTGTTTTCATTTCAAATCCAAACTTAAACAAAGATCCAGCAAAAGCCTTTGACTTTAGAAGCTTCATGTAAATACATTTTTCCCCCTAGGGCTTTTTTGTAAATTCTGAAAAATGTAAAGATCTCTCTTTCTTGTTCATTTCCACACAGCCTCCCCCACTACAAAGTATTTGGCCAGACTAAGACACGTGAATTTTTACAGTCCAAATTCTTCCCTTTCCAGTTAAAGAAGATTAAGGCTTGCCAGAAGATTTCTGGACATTTCTGTGTAAGTGGAGGTTACAATAAGTCAAGGAATAAAATGATCATTGAGAAAAACATTCAGATCACCAAAGGTGAAGGTTGAAGGAAGTTTGGAATAGGTTTAAAGAAGGGAGCAAGATATTTTAAAGTAAAACATATGACAAAATACATGTTAGAAGTTTCTCTAAGTACTAGAAATATATTTCCCATCTAACTCTTTGTTTACAAAAGTGTAAAGACACAAGTAGCTTTGCTGTACTTGGTTGAGAGGCTGGTGTTTATTTGAGATGATACATGAGAAAGTTAGTTTTTGTGTGTACTACATTTAAAAATTGAATTTTTTTCATGGGGGATGTGTATTCATCATACATTCCAAAACATTCATTGCTTGTGCTCCCAAACTGGAATATTTTCTATTAGAAAGGACTGAGAATTTTTTTTAATGACAAAGAGGTACAAATACAATCATGAATATATCCATATTAAGTTTTGTTATTTTTACTTATTTTTCAGTAGTTCTCTTTTCCCTCTCTCCCTCCTTCCCTCCCTCCCTCCTTCCCTCCCTCCCTCCCTTCCTACCTCCCTCCCTTCCTTCCTACCTCCCTCCCTTCCTTCCTTCTCTGAAGATTTCTTGTCATTGGAGATAAATCACTTTTTTTAAGGTAAGAAACAAGAACTGGTCATCTTTTTCCAAGTTAATTTAATATTTGAGTCCTCACCTATTTCTAGAATGTGAAGTAGAGAAACATTCTCTGCCTTCATAAGAGGTTTTAAAGAAACTCACTAGAACATATTATGATAGCTTGTAAAACACAAATACATACAAGTCTACACTAGCCAAAAATGATCTCCCAAACACATGGCTGCCACCTCTATTTATTTTCCTGAAAGAGGAAAACAAGTCATCTGTCCACTTCCCTTTAGGTTATTAACCTTATAAAAATGTGAATCATTCATTACTTCCTCAGTATCTGAGCAGATGAGAAGTTTCCACTATCCTTGAAATGAAACAATTTTCAAGCATCACCCTGTTTCCTAAGAAAACTTGAAGAAAATTAAGTAGAAACTCAAAAGTCCTCTTGCTATCATTTTTGGCTTTTCCTTGATGGATATTCCTTTTATTTCTAACATTTTTTTATTCAGACAGTTTGAATTTTTTTTTAACTTTGGTAATAGTCCCGCTTCTGAAAATAAAATTCAATATAAGAAATGTTTATAGTTGTTTCTAAAATTGAATAAAACCATGGTTCTATGTAGCTTTAGAAAATATGGGCATCACACTGTCTCTGCCTCTAATATGAACACTTATAATAATTGATTTCTGTGTATGGTTTGAATAGTAAAACTTAGGAAGCAAAATTACTGAACACTTTTTTGAACCTGCATGTCACTGGCTAATTTGTAATTGTTGTATTGTCAATCAACACAATTCACTCTTTCTAACTTTGACTCCCTGCTTTAGATTTGCTCCTTGAGTTGAGTTCAATAGAACCTTGAGAACACGCCACTCTGCAGGACTCTCAGCACAAACTATTTATCTCTACATCATTCCTAATTCTGTACTTGTTTTTTGTTTGTTTTTTTCCTTAACGCTCCACCCAGAAGTCCTCTCTGACAAAACACAAACTACCTATTTCAGGGCATGCGCACATGGTTCCCCATAAAGATGTATTGCTTTCAAAGTCATTTTGGCAGAAATATACTAGGGATTTGCATTTTTATGCTGTATGCCACTCCATTCATTCCTTTTCTGGCAGGTGCCAGAATGGAAAGTTGGGGTTTTAAGATTCTTGATTGGTACTCTACTACTTACGCTAAACTTCCAGCCCTACTTTATGGTGATTATCTAGGACTTTTCTGCCCAGGCTGGCTTTGAACCATAATCCTCTGTATCTCAGCACTCTGAGTAGCTAGGATTATAGGCATGAGCCATGCTTATGGCTTACCCCATTAATTTCTTGAGCGTCTACCACCCCCCCCCAACCTATCCAACCTTTCTCAAGAGTTCACGTGATGATTATTTCTACATGCACAAAATTGATCTCCTCCCCCGCCTCCCCAGTTTAAGGGCCTGTCTGTTCCCAACCACTCCACTGAATACTGAAATTGTCTTTCAAATTGACTCAGGCCATTTACCATGAATCATTCTCCACTGACTGTCTAACCATTCACCTAACATATCAACACCTCATCTTTGGTTCTTTGCCCTGGCTTTGCTCTGCCCAGAGGACCACTCTTCCTCCAGTTGTTTTCTGACAACATCCATTCTCCCTTCAAGTTTGATCTACCTTTCCAGATGCCTCTCTCACATTCTTTCTCCATCAGTCTCTTCCCACGTGTTGTACTTCCTGTCCACTCCCGTCTTGCTTACATTTTTTTCATACCATTCAAGATTTTTTGACTTAGAAGGTTTATTTCTGGGAACTGGTATCAGATTTGGAGAATTAATTTTCAGAATTCAGAAACTCTAAGCTCAACCTTTAAATTCAAATTTCAGATTTTTTACCTATATATCCCATTTACAAAATAACTAAAATTATTCACACTTTCTGTTTCTTTCAGAGCATAGCCTTCATAAAGAAAGTAAGACTAATTGTCTGAGAAGATTATTAGGAATATAATCATTCCAGGTACCCATCAGCTGACTGGAATCTTTCTGCTCTAGTAAGATAGGAATAGTGGGTAGGTTGGGAAGCTTTTCTCGTTATCTGGGCTCTGTAGTTTTTTTGTTTTGTTTTGTTTTTAATCCTTGAGGCGTGGTGACAGCAAATGACAGTAAGCTGTATTAGGTGGTCCTCCACAGGGTTATCACCTTTACATAGCTCCTGGGTGCTGGGATACTTAGTCCTCCTCTAACAAGTATTCCAGAAAGTTGGGCCTCAGATGTCAGGATTCTTACCACATAGATTGTCAGCATGTGTTAGAGCTCTCCTGCCTTGAATATCAGGAGTCTTGGTGCTGAGCACTTTATGGTAAATACTGCAGCTCTCTCCCTGCAATCAAGACCCATCATCTTTGCTTCTTAACCATTTTTGACCTGGCCACTGTGCCTATTACAACGACATCACATGGTGGTGATTATTGCCATGTTGGACACCATTACTGTTTCTTACTATTGCCTAAACCACCACTACTGCCACTGGGGTCCTGTGGCTACCATTGCTGCTACTGCTACCACAAATGGCTTGACCATCAGCTCTGGCTCCACTATTCCTTCCACCACTTCCAGTCCTGTTGTTATGGCTTCCAGAGTTGGCTCTGAGGCCATAGTTGCCAATGCAGACTCTCAAGCCTTTAAAGCTGCTCTTTCCTAAGGGGGGACTCCTCCTCAATGTCACTTCTATTTCCACCTCCTGTTCTGCTTTGTGTTGCTAGATCAGTTTGTGTAATAATGAAGAAAATCAAAGATAGTCAAGAAAATACCACTTATTAGCCCAATTTCTGGAATGTCTAGGGACAGTGCAGGAGGATATGTCTTGGCTGTCACAGAAAGTGAACCAAACAGCTTGGTGATATAGCCAGAAATGGGGTATGAAAAGAATATCTGCACTAATCATGGTAGTACCTTCATGACTGAGGCCAACTGCATTATACTGGCTCCAGCCATGGCAGTCCCTTAGATTAATGAAGTGCTATGTTTGCACCCACTCATGCAGGGCTTCTCCTCAGGGCTTCAAAGTCATCTAGAACCCAATAGCTTTGTGACAGCAATAAGTCTAGTACAGGCCGTTTATGAGACAGTACTTTCAAGAGCCACAGCTGTGCTCAAGCAGCAAGCTCTGGTTGTCCTGTTTGTTTTGTTGTTTTTGTTTTTGTTTTTGTTTTTTGCCAGTCCTGGGGATTGAATTCAGGGCCTAGTGCTGTTTCTGAGCAGCTTTTGGTCAAGGCTAGTGCTCTACCACTTAAGCCACTTTTTTTCTGAATAGTTTATTAGAGTTAAAAGTCTCAGGGACTTTTCTGTCTGTGTTAGTTTCAAACCACAATCCTCAGATCCTAGCCTCTTAAGTAGCCAGGCTTATAGCCATGAGCCACTGGTGCCCAGCTTCCTCCAGCTATTAGCATACCTTTTGTCTTTCATAATATAATAATACTCCAAAAGAGTAGCTACTGCATCCTATTTTTAATTGCTTTTCCTCTCCTGTTATTCACCTTCTGCAATGTGGTTTCCATTCCTCGGTGCCACTAAAATAGTTTTCATATGGACTCAAATAACCTCAATAACACTCAATTGCAAGACATTCTATTCTTGACTACCAGGCATCATTAAATTGCTCTCTTTCCAGAGCAATCTATTATGTTCCATGATGCTGGATTCTCCTGCCACTTCTGTGCCCACATTTTCCTTGTCTTTTATTTTTGAGAGCTTGTTTATGTTTTGCTGTCTTTTCCATGTAGGAGATAGTCATGGTTTACCCATAGCCTCTCTCCCTTTCAACTTTATATACAATTTTATATCTTTTTGTCCAGAAGAACATCTCTTAAGTTTGTGTCTCCATTCCATAAAAGTTTTGTTTTTAATTCCAGAGTCTAACCACATATGTTACTTCTAAATGTTACTTCTCAATAGGTTACTTCTCAAATTCAGTGTGTTTTCTCAGAGGAGAATAAAGATTGACAAGTGTGATTATATAGGTCAAAGGCTAAGATACAGTGAAGCAAAATAGTCTTTGGAAATGAAGTCAATAAGTTGGGATACAGCACATGAATGCATTTTCCATGGGAACTTGGGAGCTCCTTTAAAAAGTTACATAAATAGCATTCTGAAGAAGTCACTCAAAGAAGAACAAGGTTTGCTCTATGTTGTTATTCTACATTTTGAGATGAGAAAAAAATGTATAGGTGGGTGAGAATGTTGAAAGTGATTCAATTGCATTATATTCATAAACTGCTTTGAAAAATGGCCACAACTACTTGTACAACTACTTAAAGATAGTAATAATTATATATGAAGACATTTGAATACTAAAAGAAAAAATATTCTAAGCATGAGGCTCAAATTACAATTTGAGAAAGTATCATTTAAAAAAGAATATATAGAGGGTATCAATGTGACAATTTTATAGTTATCAGTAATCATTGAAATAATTCTACTCTTCTGAATGGCTATCCATGACAGTGAAGTGGGAAAAGAAAGCAACAGGTAAAACAAAAAACCTGCTCATATGTTGGTTCTATACAAACATTACCAATCAAACCCAATTTCTATGTGTAACAGTTTGAACAAACTGTCTCAGAAAGAAGTGTAACCTGAATGTTATGACAGAGGCTGAGAGTCAAATGGAGAGACTTTCAGCTTGCCTTTTCCTTTATTTTATTACTTTGTTAAAATGAAGGAATGCCATTACAATTCAATCCAGAAATACAGGAAAAACATATCCATCATAGATCAAATAAACAGCAAGATTTCCCCCATGTAATCTCATTTGTTCAATTTACTCTCCTAGCTTTCTCAGTACCTGTTATTTCTTGTCCGCATCTATTAACTTCCCTTGAAACTGGTCTAGCCATGCCAGCTTTTTCTTTTATTGTAATGGTTATTTACATCCTGCAAGTACTTACTGAGGTTGTGTGAGGATGGTTCTGCAGGCCAAGTTTTACATGGCATTCTGGTAAATCCTTTCTACTTACAACACTTTTATCCACTAAATTACTACACTTCATTACTCTACTTTGTTTGCTTAAAGATTTCATCTAAGTTCTTGATGCTTTGCCAGGACCCAAAGGCACAGATTTCCCTTGATGCATTTCAGTTTCATAGTACTGCAGTATTTGCTGGCTGGATTCTCTAAGAGACAACCCTTTTATTGAATTACAAAGACTCCAGATTGAACCCAGGATAAATATTGAATGTTGCCTGAGGACCTGGAAAGCATTGGACTCTGTGAGGAAAGAGTTGCCCTACCTCTAAGTTAAAAGCAGCCTGTGTGAACTTCTAAATACACATTCCATCTTCCTGAATTCTGTCACCCTCTGACTTCAGTGCCCTTGGCTCATCTTGACAATCTAGACCCTCTTCTTACTTGTAGTAGTTTCTTCCCACTTGGAATGCGAGTAGAAAAGACACTCTAAGATCTCTCCCCAAAAGTAGTATTCTCATTTTAAATTCCTATCTTTCAATGTCACACATGGTTTCCAAATGTCCTGATGCTCAAAACACAGATTCTCTTCATGATTCTCCAAATATGACAGAGATAGTTAAGCCAGTACAATTTCATTTTTAAAAATCTTAATAGCCGGGCACTAGTAGGAGGCTGAGACCTAAGCCAGTTCAAAGCCAGTCCTGGCTGGAAAATCCGTGAGTCTCTTATCTCCAATTAACCAACAGAAAACCAGAAGTGACACTGTGACTCCAAGTGGTAGCCTTGAGCTGAAGAGCTCAGGGACAGCACCCAGGCCCAAAGTCTAAAGCCCCACAACTGACAAAAACAAACAAACAAAAAAAGCCCTTCATCAGATTAGTTGCCAAACAAATGATGTGCTTTGCATCCATCCTCTTCTGAACAGCTACTGGCTGGAATAATTTGAAAGAATATACTCAACCTACACCCTTTTTCTCTTTTGTAAACACTAGTTTGCTTTGGCAATTTTCCTATCTTTCTTGAATAATATGAGATTTTTATCCTTAGTCTTTCTCACCACATGAATTTCCCCATGACACGTATTAAAGTTACTTGTCTCAAAATAAACTCTCTAGAACTTTGATATATCTCCAACATTTACAAGAAAAATAAAGTTAAAGTTATTAAAGTCATTAAAGAATGTGAAAGTCTCTTCAAACTCATCTTTGTCCAAATCCAGTCTAACTTTGATACCATTATTCTGTCAGCATTGATTTACACCCAAGATGCCAAGCTTCATTCAGCAAGCCTTCTTTCATAGACTTCTTCTGGGTTTCCTTTTGGAGATTCACTTTCTGACTGTTGTGCCCGGTGAGTATTAAGTTACCCATTTGAAACCACTACTCAAGTGTCACAACTCTAAAAACGTTCCTATGAGCAAATTGCTTTTATTTTTGTATCTACACTGCTACTTAAACTCTATTTAATATGTATCAGATTGTATTTTTACCATTAAATCTCCCCTACACCATATCAAAAATCCATTAGGGATAGGAAGGAAGAATTCATACCTACAATTTCATGCTCATTTCTTAAGCAGAAAACCTAGTGTGAGCTCATTTCAGAACTATAAGAACAGAATAAACTAAGTTCTTCTAGAGAGACAAGAGTCTCAAAATATTAAGAAGCCTCCTGTTAAAACTTGATTAAGGTTAGAAAATGAAGGAGATCAAGGAGATAGCTCTGTTATTTTGTTTCAGGAATAACTTCCCGTGAGCCTCTGTTGAATTCACTGGAAAATGACAGTAATTAACTTATAGCCAAAACACTGTACTCTTATACACTGAACATTACATTTCCAGACTATGAAATATCTCAAACCCTTGACTCTTCTCACCATTAGTAAGTGAGGTTTACACTTTGTTTTCCAATGAACACAAATCCGTGTTAGTGACCCTGTGATCAAAATACAGATTATCCTGTTCTTTATGTGTCTCTTCTATCCTGTAACTACGATTCAGCCTTCATATTCATGGCAGATCATTCTGGATAAAACTTTTGTAGTTACCATTGCATAATATACATTGTATGTGAAGAGAGAAAATAATCTTATGTCATATGCATATATTTCAGGTAAAGGACATCATAATGTTTATAAAGTTTAAGTAAGTCACTTATTAGGTTGGACTTCTGTCCTGTTTGTCTGAAATAAGTGGAGCTTCTCAGAAGGCAAGGGTTTCAATTTTAAATCTCTGAAATTCTGGAGAAAATTGGGAGGAAGAGATCCTTGAATCACTTACCCAAATACAGAAAATTTGATAGGGATAAGTGCTGACAGTTGTGCATATGTCCCCAAATTTTATATTCAACTTTCAAATTTTACATGTCAACTCTTTGTTTGGATTTTATTCATAACATTTACCTCTATATTGCACACCATACTGTGCAAATAATGAGTCTTAAACAGCAATAAGAAATAAGAAGACTCTAAGGAGGTGTTTTAATGGAATTTTAAATTATGAATTAGTAACAGTTTGCTTTCAGCTATAGATATGAATCTTTTAATTACACACCAAAATTACTAGCTAGTAGGTTTATTTTGCATGCATCAAAGTATAAGACATTTATTTAGAGAATAGCTGTTAAAGTTCTTAGGTGATCACTCCACTTTCACTGAAAAAAAAGTTCTTGATTTTTTCTCTGAATAACAGTTTTAAGTCCCTCAATGTGCCTTCCAAGATTAATTTAAAGTGCTTTTAAAATTTATTCAAATGAGAATGAGGTAAGAATATTTTCAATGATTAGAAGAAAAAGCAAACAAGTTAATACAAAGGTTATGGAGAAAAATCTGAAGACAAATCGAAAAAATATTTTCAAATGTCAGCATATACCTATAAATATTTCTAGTAATATTCCCAAAAAGATATATGGTTTTAGTATGCTTTTTTCTTGTTTATTTACCTTGTATGTACATTTATAAAGAAATACAGTACTTTTCTTGTATATCATTTTAAAACTTTAATTCAATTTATCATTTTCAAATATCCTCAATAAAATGGTATAGATATGATTGTATTTCCAATGAGTCTAATAATTATCTTAAATCAAAATGCTTTTAGGCATGCGAATGTGGCTCAGTGGTACAGAGCTTGCCTAACATACATGAAGCCCTGGGTTCAATTCCTCAGTAACAGATGAACAGATAAAGCTGGAAGTGGCACTGTGGCTCAAGTGATACAATGTTAGCCTTGTGTAAAAGGAAGCTCAGGGACTGTGCCCAGGCCATGAGTTCAAGCCCCAGAACTGAAAAGAAAAAAAGGTTTTAGTTTTGTGCTGATACTGGGCCTTGAACTCAAGGCCTGGGTGCTGTCTTTGAGCTTTTTCTGTGCACAACTAAAAGCTACAGCTCCACTTCTGGCTTCTTGGTGGTTAATTGGAGATAAGCATCTCTCACATTTGACTGCCCAGGCTGCCTTTGAGCTGTGATACTGAGATCTCACCCTCCTGCGAATCAAGGATTATAGGCATGGGCCATCACCACCCAGCTCAAACTATCTTAATATGTAAACATATTGACATAAGTTGGAAAAATAAAATGATAAAGCATTGTTCCTCCCTTTAGCCAACCATTAGTATGGTAATATAGCATATTATAGACAAAAGGGCTAGAGTGTTTGGATACAATTTTCATTCTACTGAGATAAACATGATGACATTAAGAAAATAATTTTCTTCTTCTTCTTAGTTTTCCATTAGTAAAATGGGATAGTACTTGTCTTATCTTGCTTGTGAACATGGAGAGTGTTTCACCTATGTGACCACAATACACTCTGGGAAGTCCTTCTTGGTAAGTTTATGTTGCTTGGTAAGGGGTAAGTAAGAAAGAGTATAAAGAAAGAGAGCACAGAGACTACAATAGTTTATGTATAAGTATTTGAGGAGAAATAGTCATCCATAGATCTAGGTTAACCTGTGAAGCTTTGAGGCAATATGATTTGGACATAGATCATGAAACATTTGAGCTTACTCTAGTGACTTCTATATGCCTGCCAGGAACACACCAATGCGACTTATACTTTATTGCGAGCACATATTACCTAGACATCTGAAATACATGCAGAGTATAATCTAGAAAGTCTGTGTCCAACTTGAGCTCTGGCGTTTCCCACGTTCCCAAGTGAAGTTAGTTGTGCGAGTCAAAGATTCACATGGCAAATAACAAGATAAAAAGGGATTTGCTTTGTGCTGAGATTAGAGAGGAGAGTGTGGATAAATACAGGGGCTGAGTCATTCTGATAGAATAGACATTAAAATAACAGATAGATTTGAAATTAGCACGAGCACTACTATACAAACGTCATAAACTAGGTTACTTATAAATGATAGGGTTTATTTCTCATAGTTCTGAAAAACAGAAAGCTAAAAGAGCAAAGTATCAGTATCTAGTAAGACCCCTTTCTCTGTGTCAAAGACTGCATTCTACTGTCTTACGTATGAAACTATAACTCCTCTGTACATCACTTTGGCAATAAATAAATTAAAAAAATTTAAAATGACTGCATTCTGGCTGTCTTCACATGGTGCAGAGGGAAAGATTTCTCTGCGAAGTCTCTACTGGAAAGTACAAATAACTCTCATCAGAACTTAGTCTTTGTGGTTTATTTCCCAAATGCCCTCATTCCTAAAAGCATCACTTAGGAAGTTAGCACTTTAATATATGAAATTTTAGAAGATTGAAATAATCAAAACAACATGGGAATGTTAATTTAATCTAGTAACAAGAAACAGCTAGAAATCTTAAGAGATTGGCAAGAGAAGATGGGGGAGAGCTCAGTTATTTTGTGCTTGAGAAAATTTTATAGTAATAGAACACAAAAACAACCTTTAAAAAAAACCCAAACCATAAGGCAGAAAGTGCAACTCACAAAACTTATGTGGAGAACACATTTGAGCAAACTTCTCAAAAATAAGTTGATATGAATAGAGACAGATGCTGCCGGGTCAGATTTGAGGACTCAGAATAAAAGGGGAGTTTTCAAATCCTGAGCGGTAACATCTGTACAAGGAGGGATGACTCAAAACTTCAGAGAGGAAGGGACACATTATGAAAAGGCTTGTGAAGGGCAAAAGGAAATGAAGATATTTTGCAGGTGGAACCAAGACAAAAAAAAAAAAAGGCAAAGAAAAACTGTCATTAGAGAAGTTAGAAGTTATGTGTTTGGAGAAAGAACGCTTGTTAAATAAAGCAGACAAGAAATCACGTCAGAAGCCATGAGGAAGGAGAGCAATGTGTTGAGTAATCCAAAGAAGCAAGCGAAGAAAGAGCCTTTGAAAGATGAGCTGATGTCTGCTATGTTTTTAACGGAAGTGGCCAGTGTAGGAGTTGAGGAGGCCCAGGTCCTGAGTCCAAGGAGAAATGTACAAAGGAGAGTGTCTAAAGGAAAGAAAAATAAGCATGCAAAGAGCGCCTTTAAAAATTAAAATCAGTTCTTTTTATGATTCATTATTAAGAAATAGGATGACAGCGTCAGTTCAAATGTTGGGAAGGGATTGCTTGACAAGAATAAAAGTTAAAAATTAAAATTACAGTTGTTTTGTTTTTTAAGGATTTATTATTAAGAAATCAGAGGATGACCTCAGCTCAAATGTTGGTAAGGGAGTTCATCACACTAGTAAAAATTTAAGGCTAGAAAAAGTGACATAAATAACAAAGCTTGTAACTGGTCGAGTGTAAAGACCAAACAACCAATGAGGAAGTGCAAGAGGGAGACTGGGGCAGAGGAAAAGGAGTTTGCAGGAGTCAAAGGAAGTGCATTCATCTGGACAAAGCTGGGAAGTTTCCACCCATCTACAGTACAGACAGATTCTAATAAACCACTGTGTCCTGGTGAGTGGGAAAAGAAATTTCCTTTCCTACTGGTTGCCCTGCCTTCCTCCCACTCTCATTCATTCAGTCATTCATTCATCCAGTTACGTATTCATTTTTAGTTACAGGTTATTTCCTTAGTTGTGAATAGGCTTCTAAATTTCATACTATCTTATCACTTTTTTTATTTTGTTCCCTATGATTTTCATTATTAAAAATCTTATTACTTATATTTACTGCTCTTAATATTAGCAGTGTATTGTCCCACATTTCAAAAGATAAACAAGGCTGCTAAAGTTGAAAATAATGACACATCTGGATGAGTTAGTTTTAAGCCAATCTTATTTATCAACTATTAGGTAGGAGAAAACAGACTTCAGTATAGAACTGAGCTCAATTATAAACACTCAAAGAAAAAAAACCCCAAACAAGTGGGAATTTATAACCAAGAATTTGGTTGAAGAAGAAAAGGGGATTACTGATAGATGGGAAATTATTCAAGGAAGAAACCGAGGATAGGGAGAGTTATGACTCAATGAGCTAATTGAATTATTACTTCATGTTATCCTGAGTTATTAAATATCATCTGGGAAATGAAGGGAGATGGACATTTAGATCAGACATTGAAGTTTGGGAATCCTTACTAAGTTCATTTAGAGATATCCTTGCTAAACTGGGTTATCTTTATTTTAGGTTGATGCCCCAAGAGTAATGCCCTGACTAGAATTTTGTGTTGACATGTAGTCAGCTCTATTCTCACATGACCTTGACTCTCCTGGCTTTCTCCTCATCTTGGCCAACAAAACTAAATATTTTCTCTTCCTTAATTTCTTCTGGCTCCTATTAGAGAACTGATTGAACAATCTAACAGAAAGATGAATTATTCTCTGTATGTCTAATAATGGTTGCAGTCTTAATTCTTTCAGATATGTTAGTAAGATCAAGTTAATTCCTACTGTGACTCATAGAAACAAAGTGATATTTAGAGGCTCACAAAAGGTATGGCTTTCTTTTTGAGGGGATTTTCCACCATAGGCCCTTCCTAAAAAGAAGAACAATTCCATGTTGATAGGCAGAATTATAACTTTAAAACTTTTCATTGGGGTTAGGTATATTTTATTTTATAATTATACAATGTTCTCAAATCTATTTCAGAGTTTATCAGAGCAAACGGAAATTGTGCTATAAACAAATAACCACTTGAATGATTTGCTAACTAAGGTATGTATTATTAAAGGATCTTTGGGAAAGTGCAGAAAAATAAAATGGTATGATGATGATGTTTAAGCTACAAAGCAAAATGATAAAGGGTTGAGTTTATACAGCTAATTTGAGCAGTAGTGTTAGATATATACATGGCTGTATCAGAATTTAGAATAATCACAGGAATTATCATACAATAATTTTGTTATCAGCAAAGTATTTTAAAAGAGGCACTTCATGGGAGTTTTAACCAGAGAAAGTTCTTAAGTCATAGAAAAAAATCATTCCCATTATTTTCAATGTTGATGACTTTAATGATCAAATTCTGAATATCTTGCTAGTAATGCTTTCTACTGGCAGTTTTAAAATGCAAGAAAGGAAATAAACCTTGATTGATGATTTCTTTGGAATAAACAGGAAAATATTTTCCCTTTGTGAATTCTCTGGGCATGAAAAGGAAAAAAAACAAAAGATTAACTTGGAACACCATATTAACACACTCACCATTGTGTAAGCAGAAAATTTTGCAGTAAACAAAATTTCTGGCAAATTTTAAGACTTGTTCAAATTGGAAAGCACAACATGTTTCTCTTCCATTATGAACAAAATGAGTCCTTAGATAGGCTTTTACTCCAGCAAGTAATAACAGAATTATTTTGTATTTTTTCCTCCTAGTGTGAACTGAATCCATTTATGTGAAATTGTTTTCCATTATAATAGAAATATGGATCATAACCACACATCTAATTATATTTCATTGGGATTTTTAATTAAAATTTCTCTGACTAGAAATCATAGCAAACCTAAAGTCAAGATACTGATAAAAATTGATTTCTTCAATGAAATCTCTTTACATCATGTTCATAGTAGCTGTCCTCATACATTGCATTTTCCTACCTAAGATTGTTAAAATATTTCTGTAATTATTTTGGGACAAATAAAATAATAAAAATCATCAGGTTTTAGAGAACCTCCATACTATCTTCAGTTATGGTTGTACTAGCTTGTATCTTAACCAAAATGATACTGAAGGACTTTTTCCCACAATGTCATCAACACCTGTTATCTTTTATCCGTTTGGTAATAGCCAACTTGACAGACAGGAGATGATAGCTCTCTAGGGTTTTAGTAGTTTACATTTTTCTGATGATTGGTGAATTTTTTCCCCACTCATCTGTTGGCCTTTTAAAAACATTGGTTGTGTTGAAAAATGTCTGTTGATGGCTGGGAATATGGCCTAGTGGCAAGAGTGCTTGCCTCGTATACATGAAGCCCTTGTTTTGATTCCTCAGCACCACATATATAGAAAAGGCCAGAAGCGGCACTGTGGCTCAAGTTGGCAGAGTGCTAGCCTTGAGCAAAAAGAATCCAGGGACAGTGCTCAGGCCCTGAGTTCAAGCCCTACTACTGGCAACAAAAAAATAGAAAAGGAAAAGAAAAAATGACTGTTGAGGTTTGTCATTGCCCATTTATGGTGCTGTTAGTTTTCCTAATATTGACACACACTTGACAAAAATCAGCTCCCAAGGACTAAGATGTATGCTTTTGTAGGCCTTGAAGACATATAGCATAATGGCAGTAGGAATATTTGGTGGAGGAGGCTGCTCTGTTTTCTGATGGTGGCCAGGAAATAACAGCAAGGGAAGGACCGGGCAGAGACGAAATATACTCTACATAGGTATGCATCCAGTGACTCCCCTTAATTTGCCATTGCCTTCCAAGAGTGCCACTAGATGGGGGGGGGGGCAAACATTCAACACATGATTCCTTAGGGAACATTTCAGATTTAAGCCATAATCACTACTATAGTAAAATACAACAAATGGGGTAATTTATAAATAACAAAATTCTATTCCTCACAGTTCTGGGTGCTGGAACACCCAAGATCAGAGTGCTTATGAGGGATGTTATCTGTTCCCAGTATAGAGTTGGATCTTGTCATGTTAGAAGGAGGATAGGGATAAGGATCAAATGTTTCTTGAAACCTCTTTTATACCATTTATGAGGGCAGAAACATCATAATTAAATCATCTCCAAAGGGGCTTGCTCAGCACTTTATTATCATACTGGTGATTTTGTTTAACCAGAAGGATTTGGGAGAGGGATTAGGATATATCAAGGTCCTTTTGATTTTTTGCTATTGAAGCTTTATTCATGTTTTAGTACTACAAAGGTTTACTCCCTCAGTCATAGTCTCTTTACCTCTCTTCCTCCTTTCCCATTTTTAAACTGTTTTCAAATTTCTTAATACTTTGAACATTAGTTCCTTACTATTTGCATGGTTTGAAAAATGCATTCTTTTTTTCCATATACAGTACCCCCACAGGAACCAGAACTGTAAATGTTCAAGTTCCTTTTATAAAATGGCATGACATTACATGTAACCTACACATATGTTCTAGTATATATGAACTTATCACTATATCATTAAGAATACCTTAAAATGTAAATTTTGTATAAATAATCTCGATAGTATATTGTTTAGGGAATAAGAAGTAGAAATTTGCTTTTACATGTTAAACATGCACATCTTAGAAAATATGATCTATTTGTAAGTGGTTGAATCTGTGGATATAACCTTTAAGCACTATATTTTCTTCAAAACTGTGTATACTATGTTTTCTCTGTTAATCCTGTTTGCCATGATGAAACTTTCTAGTTTGATTCCATCCCATTTGTCTATTCTATTTTTCTATGCTTTTGTAATCACCTGGGCAAAATCGTTATACAGAAAAATGTTGCTGAATCCCCTCTCCCATGCCTATGTTCAAGTAGCAAAGAAAGGATTGTAGGAACACACAGAGACCAGATGCCTTGGAAAACCGTTTCTTCCCATAATCAAAGTGACTAGTGGAAAATGGTGTTAACACCATTCGGTGAGAATTGAAATTGCAGAGGAGTGATTTTTCTAGTGGGAGAAGAACTACCCGATGCCAATAAAGGAGGAAAGATGAAAGAAATGTACAACTTCATTTCATGTTACCATCTTCTCTCAGTACACTTAGGATCCATCCTTAAAACCTGATCTCTAAGCATTTTAAGTCCATTGGCATAGTGAGGCAGTTTGGAGAAATTAGACTTCTAAGGCCTGGAGTGGGCAAAGAAGGATGAAGCTTATGCTAAGTAGACAACAAGAACAAGAATGCTTTGGTATTCTCTTGTTGCATTCATGCCATGTCCCAATAAATATTAGTCTGATGGAGATGATTCTTCTGAATTTCCATAGTCTCCTCCCTTGCTGGCCATCTATCCATAGTCAACACCACAAGCATCTACATTCTACTGTACATCACTCATCAGTTTTTTCAGAGCCATTAGGCCACATGACATTGCCTCAGCGTTTTGCTTCCAATTTAAATGTTTGTGTATATACATCCATTGAAATGGTGTTTGTAAATCATACAAATGTAAATGCATCTTTCAAACCCTTCCAGAAAAGAAGCCAACTATTTTGTTTGTTTCTGTGATTTGGACAGAGTCCCTGATTTGACCACATTCCACAAGTATGCCTTCATTCCTGGATTTTATTGGAAACTTCTAAACTGTTGACACCAAGGATTTTGAAAATAAACATATGAGCATGTCTCTATGACTTCATTTATGATGACTATATAAATATTCAGAGATAAAAGACAATGTCTCCCTTTTTAAAATATTTTTAAATTGAAAATTTTACAAATATCATTTTATCCACCCATCCTTTACATGCTTTGGCACTTAATAAGTTTATAGCTATAGGAGGAAAATGTTACATAATTCTAGATAAGAGACTTTTCTTTGGGGAGGGAAACTAAAAGAAGAAAGAGAAAGGAGAAACAGAAAAGCCCTTTAAAAAATAATCCATTAAGTCAAGACCTAAAAAATATGAAATTGATGAAGTTTATATCAGACATGACAGGATGAATAAAAATTATTTCAATGAAAACACTTCATTACTTTTTATAAATGCCTCCCTTTTCTCCACTTTACAGTTTTATCATAGAGTGGTACTAAACTGCAGCCAGAAGAGTTTGTTCAGAACTCTATTCCTGCTTTCCTCAGGATGAGTTCAAGCCAAATTATTATTCCCAGCCTTCCTTTAATTCCCAAAGGTTTTTGTTGAGAAGAACCCGAGAAAATACTGACACAAAGCTTCCAAATTTGAGGCAAGGCAAGTTTAAAAATCTTTGCTCTGTAAATGATATCTGAAAAGGAGTTTGCGCCTTCACACAGTGTCATAGTTAAGAATTTATGTATAGATGTAATTTTTCTCCTTTTTCCAGCCAAAGTCACTTCATAAAAGAGTGGGAACTGTTGAATTTCACATAACAATCTAGAATAGAACGTGCCATTATTTTTTCAAATGAAATTCTCATATAGTTCTTTCTCTAAAGAAATGTTTAACCTATACATGAAAATATAAAAATTATTCATATTAATAAAGAATTATTTGATATTTCTTAATTTATATTTCTTAATTAATTTCTTAATTATGTGATATTTTGTAATTGATATTTATGTGATATTACTTAATATTTAAAGTAGGTTAAACATATATAGCTCCCCACACATTTATTGCTTATTTCTTTTTATAGCTGTAATGCGATTTGAACTAGGACCTTGGACTTGATAAGCAGGAACTCTTCCACTTGAGCTATGCTACAGTCTTTTTTGGCTTTAGTAGGTTTCTTTAGATAGTATCTTGTATTTTTCCTCAGGCTAGCCTCGGACTCCAATACTGGCCACTTATTCCTCTCACAAAGCTGGCACCACAGTTATAGATTACTACACTGAACCTTTAGCTTGAACCACTAGCTTCTCAATCTATGCCTCCTGGATGTATGGAATTCAAGTGTGTGCCACCAAAACAGCCTTTCATTTCTTTATGGTGGAAACTTTTCAATTCTTTTCTTCGAGCTTTTGCAAGGTACAGTATATTATTAATCAACAGCCGCCCTACAGTACAATAATATAGTATAACTTCTTCCAATTTAACCTCATAGCTGTGATGTTTTGCTTTTATATAACTCAACTATCACAAAATGGATAATCATTACAAGCTATTTGCAAAACAGAATCAGAGATAATGTAAGTAACAATGACATACCATGTACAAAATTAATAAATGCAGATAAAAACTAATAAATGCAAATGATCTACTTCAATTTTTCCTCTTTTTCCTACTTGTTTTCCTTTTGGTCAAGAGTAATTTATCCAAAGTAATTTTTAAAAACCACAATTGGATTAAATTTATATTTGGTTTGTGTTTTGCTGATGTCAAAAGCATTTAATAAACGTCATGTACTTAAGAATATCACATTCTCTTTATAGGGTACAGAAACATTTAAAAGCACTTACTAATAAGAAATAGGGTATTATAACAATAGCCACCTTGTGTTGTAAGAATTCTCAAAATAATGTAAACCTGGATAGTCTGAAAACCAAAAACTTAAACCATATTGAGTCAGCCAGTGAGCAGACCACATTAGTAAATACTATATGCAGAACAAGTCTCTAAAGTGATGGTCCCACTACTTTAATTTCTAAAGTATTTTAAAGCTAATAACTGAGATTTAGAATTTGACAGATGCCTGCAAATTCTTCTCAGACTACAAAGAGCAACTTATCAATGCACTCTATGGTTTAAAGCAGTCAAAGTTGACTCATTAAGCTGTGTTGTGTCTCTAAGTGAGCCATGTGTGATTTGGGAGATGATCTAGAGGAGTCTCCTCTGCAATTCTAATCCCTACAAGGAGATTCTCAAAAGACAGAACAAACAAGAGATCCAGCTGAAAGAAATACAAATACCATTTATAAATGATTTTAAATATACATCCAATTTCTAGGTGATCAGTATTTGAGACTATGGTGCTATTTTCTATTGCAATGTCACATAGGCTTAGACAGGATTCATTGCTACCAGTTCAGTTCCCATCTGAACAGTTAAGGATCTTCCTTTTCTTGTACCTGGTGCCAAAATGTATTTTTTTTATAAAATTTTCAGTTCTAATCTCTCTCAAAAGGAGCCATACAAATGCTTAAGAAAATGATGTTTTATTTTGATCAAAAGTTTTTGTTTGCTTTCCAAAATTGCTTTTACTAGTAACAATGTATGAACCAAATAATGATTTATACTTTTAACAGATAACCTTCAAGAAAATAAAAAACAGCTATTATGTTTTATTTTAAACTCTTAAAACAAAATTGACTATGTATAGCATGCCAGCTATATCAATTTCTTTTTTCTTTTCTCCCAACATAAGTTTTTAGATGACAACATTGAAGTCCAGTTTGAGAAAGTCATTGGTCCAGAGACACAGTGCTAAGATGACTTTTGCTATTAACAGATTCTCTTGTTTCACTCTATTGCATTACACATTGTTCAATGAAAAAATGCACTTGTGTCATAGGAAATACTGCTTTTGAAATGGAAGAACAGTACATTTGGTTATGTTAAGTCTTTCACTCTATAACAATAGAACACCCTGAAAGATAGGAATGAGTCACAAATGAGAGAGAGTTTCCAAATTAAAATTGTCCAAATGGACAGAAAAACAGTATCAGACCCATTGAATGCATATGGATGGAAGGAGTCTTGATGATTTGTTTTGTCTGTGATAGTCGGGCAGGAGATTATGATGAAGTCAAAAGGCTGGTGAGATTAGGCAGTACTACATGAAAATCAAGAAGAAAGCTTCCAAGAAAGTTTCTGTAGATTAGATCCTATTTGGTCAGTATGTTGCTGAGGATAATCTAGAAGCATTATTGAGAGTTTCTACTGGTGAAGGTGAGGGTAATCTCTGCCTAGGTTTATATTCTAATAGTAAATGTAGTGTCATATTACTTAAATACAATTTGTGAGTAAACATTGTGAGTAACATTGGTCTGGCAACTGACCTGTGAGGAAAATTCTCTACCAAATCAGCCATTGTAAGAGACACCACTGAGTGTTCTGTAGTGCAAGCAGGGACCATCTATCTGTATAGATTGGACATTGCAGACATAACAATGACCATAGTTCGAGCCTCTTCAGTGACTGAAAGCTGCCACCCAATTCCCAAGTATGGGCTGCTAAAAAATGAAGAATCTATAAGACCTAAGGGTAAGATAAGATGTGAATGTAGTTGTGCCTAAATAAATTGTACTGTCATATAGAAATATATATTAAATATCCAGTTAAGAAAGGTGAATACTTGAGGGTTTCTTGGTATGAATCACAAGTGGTGAGGAAGTTGCCATAAACTAGTCTCTACTCTTAAAATGACAGAGATGAGAAAGTGTTCTGTGATTACCAGTGCTCTGTGGATTCCAGTCTGAGGATCTTTTTCATACTCAGCTGTATTTTGGGAAGCAAGTGACTTTAGCCTTTCTAACTAAGCTTCTATCTCTAAATCTATGCAATTATTGTTTTTCAAAACTTTACACGATTTGAAGAACTCATTTGTTGTTGTTTTTGTTGCATTGTGCTCTGATTCATGCTAACACAGAATCCCATGAATTGCCTGGTGAAATCTGCTTTGTACATTAGGAATTCAACAGAAATTGTGAAACATTGAATAATGCACACATGAGAAAAGAGAGTACTCATCAAAATACACAGAATTCTCAAAAGTGAAAGAATAATTGTAGAAGACACAAGTACACCACTAAAGGGCAGGAAACAGTACACAAAATGTCACTAAATAATCTTCCATAACAAAGTTTAAACTTGCTTGCACACCAAAGTCAATTAGGAAGCAAATACTTTTAACTATCACACACTATATTGGCTTGTAACAGGTTGTAGCTGTTCTCATGTTTTCTACACTTAAAGGTCTATATATAGGTTGTCCATGCAAACTTTAAGCAACAATGGTAAAATCAAATACTATGTCCATTGTAGTAGCCATTAGCTGCATGTGGCTGCTGAACTACTTGAAGTGTGACTAATGTAATAGCATAAATAAATTCCTGACTTTCCTTTATTTTAATGTAATATTCAACTAAACAGCCATTTGTTGTGTAGGGCTACTGTGTTAGGCACCACAGATCTATAATTTACATAGCTAATGAATGAGCACTTATTCATCCTTAGAGCAGAAAAAAACATTTAAGCTAGCATATTGGCCCAAACTAATATGTGCCTAAAAAAGTAAATACAAACAACCATTGTTAAAACAGACTCCAGTTTAAAAGAAAAAAAACTACATGAGGTTTACTTCTGACAGTATGGGATGGAACACATATTTTCAATAACGCCTTTTATTATCTCACTCAAAGTGGAAACAGTATTCAGTTGTGTCCATTGGAAATACTCCTTCATCCTTCTGGGACTTGGTTTCCTCTTCTTTACAAGGAAGTCATCAGAATTCATCAGCCTTCTTTCTTTCCCAGCTGCAGAAATTAAGAACAAATTTTTGCCTAGATTCATGGGGACAACCTACATCTCCACTTCTAAGTTTCATCTGCTCATTTTTGTCCCCATCGTTGGAATCTCTCCTGCTTTTTTTTTTTCTGTCAATCTGTGCCTCCAACCCTAGAGGCCAGCCCATCCATACTTCAAAAGATTTCTCACGTCTGGGGAATATATTGTTCCGATTTATTCTGTCAAAGATTTGTTCACAAAGAGACTGGACAGAATTGTGCATTACTTATACATTCTAATTAAGAAGACAACTGAAAATTGAATGGGGTTCTCTAAACAAAGGATTTTGTTCACTAGTCCAAAAAAAAAAAAAAAAATCAGAAGGAAAAAGAACTCCAAAGTTGAAACCAGTTAAAGACAGCAGGAAGCACACTTTTCTGTCACAAAATCAAATTAATTCTTCTTTTTTGAAAGGTTCATTAAGCATAAAAGAATTGACAACTCAGAAACACCTATTTGTGACATGGCCACTTAGGATGTGCTGAAGAAAAGCTGTGTGGAAGGAAGTTCTCTCTGGTCCCTCTGGCTCCCCGGGTTCCCCTCTCCCTCATAAAGAAGGAGATGACGCGAGCGCCACCTGTTGGAAAAAATTGAAATTCCATCTGAGTAGTGATTTTTAGAGTACTAACTTCCACTCAAAGGAGGTAAGAAATTGTACAAGAAATGTACCCACTGACTTACGTATGAAACTGTAACCCCTCTGTACATGACTTTGACAATGAATAAGTAATTATTTTAAAAAGAAAGTAATAAAAAATATAAAGTGAAATTACATAGGAAATTATGACAAAAAAGAAAACACAAAAAGTCAAATATTCTTTCAACCATGTTATAAATTTTAGAGTTGCATCTTTTGGAGATTTAGAAGTAAATCAACTTAAACTTATGAATACATTCTGAATTAAAAACTGAACTGTGATTTCCTCGTTTAAAAAAAATCACTGCGAATACTGTTTGTTCCCCCCAATCTGCCCCCTCCCCCCCCAAAAAAAAACCAACATTAAATCTAACAGAATAAAAGAGAAAACACTATTCTACATAGTGAAAACCTGATTTTCTTTCAGATTTGGGGCATTAATGTAGGTTGAGTAGGGTTATTTGGTTTTACTTTTTTTGTTGTTTAGTTTTATTTAGTTTTATTTATTGTTTGATTAAAATAACCCTTAACCTCAAGTAGAATATCTGTCTCAGTTTTCATATTTAAAATAGAAAACCAAGAGGCAAATCCTTTTAGTTTACTTGAGAAGAAAATCCTTATTTTAAATAAATCTAAGGGAAATGCATTACAATATCTTCTAAAGTTTTTGGCTTTATCATATACTGCCAAAGGCTTTCAGTATCCCATAAAGCTTGGCAGAAGAGTTACGCTAAACTACAGACTAAGGAAGGTAACCAACTACAAGGCATGGAGCTGGGAATATGGCCTAGTGGCTAGAGCGCTTGCCTTGTACACATGAAGCCTTGGGTTCAATTCCCCAGCACCACATATATAGAAAAAGGCCAGAGGTGGCGCTGTGCAGCTCAAGTGGCAGAGTGCTAGCCTTGAGCAAAAAGAAGCCAAGGACTGTGCTCAGGCCCTGAGTTCAAGGCCCAGGACTGAAAAAAAAAAAAAAAATTCCTAACTACAAGGCAGTCAGATTTTCTTTCCACAGTTACAATATCCACTGAGGAAAAAAATAATTGCGCAAACAATCAGTAACCTTGTTTATAAAAATACTTCAAGACTTCAAGATAGAAGTGGGGAGATGTCTGAATTTGACTTTAAACCACATTGAGATATCCAAATAGTTTTCATTGAATCGCTATACTGAAGTTGTCATAAAACAACCATGTTTGCTTAATATATTTATGTTTTCTTTTCTCTTTAAAGAATCTTTTCAATATTACAGACTAAAGAGAGAGGCAAATCTGATAAATAATGGTTTCCTGTCTTTCTGAGTTTGTTCAGCCAACATATTTTGTGTGTCATTAGAATAAACGTTTTGTTTTGTTAATGTTTACTCTAACTTACATTCTGAGTAAGATGTTGTGTTATTCTCTAAAACAGTGTCGTAAAAGCTACTGTGATTTTTAAAGTATGAAATGACATCTACCTTTGTAAATAGCACCACAATATTTTGAATAACAACCATGGTTGAATATAGATGCACTGTTCTAACGTTTATATCACTCCATTACTTATTCCGCTCCACAAATTCAACAAAATTATTTGCCCTTAAATACTTGAGAGAATGCCTGCTAACTCAGCACTATGTACTTGATGCTCTGCCAACACGAAGATAGGGTTGGAGTTAAAAATTCTTCAGCATGACCTGCTGTGGTTGTCACACAAAGCTCTTCCTTTCCAGAAACCTCAAAATCGTTTATAATGCCACGTACCATATGTGGAGTAATAATTAGGCTTACTCGGGCACTTTCTGTTGGACAATCCCTCTGGCACAGACAAAAGCCATAAAACCCAGCTTTTATGCACAATGTTATCCAGATTTTTTTGAGCACCTTAAAGATCGTCACTGTAATATCACTTGACAACTTGGCATGCTCAAAGCTGACGAATGGGTACTTTGAGTGCGGGGTTTTATGCTCTTTCTTCTGCTCTCTTTGACATCTACAGAGATGTGGTAATCAAATCAACAGTATAAAAACACAATCCTTGAGCCCTGAAAATTGAACTAGAGAAAATATTTTAAAGGTATCACTTCAAACTCAATTTTGCAAAAATAATTTGGATCCTTAAACAACGTATAAATATGAATATGTTCCAAAGGAACTGATGTTTTGAAAGAGCTTCCAGGAGCCTAGAGCTGATATTATATTTTTCCTAATTAGAATCCCATTATACAATGAATAACATTCTGAATGCATAGATCTTCTGTCATTTGGCCATATTCATTCTCCATTTGCAAACAACTTTAAGTTTCACCCAAATCACCACCCAAATGCATCTAAAAACCTGTGTCCTCAGATTCTACCACACTATAGGTAAGGATTAGATGCAACATTAGAAATGACTGAATGACTGGGGAGAAGACAGTGTAAATGATTATAGAAAAGTAGCTTATAACCAGTTACTTTTTTTTTAGTTCAAGAAGAAGGGATGAATCCTAAAAGTCTCCTCTCTTTGGATAAAAAGACACACAGAAAAAGCATCTTGTCTATAAAGTTCTTGTAGGCCCAGGCCCTTTAAGACTGCATAATCATGATGGTTCCTTGAAGAAATATAAAAAAAAAAGCTTCTTGGAATGATTGGAGAAGTTTATTTTCTCTAACTTGTAACTTCACTCTTTGTTTCTTCTGGTATATATTCAGTTAAAGCTCAGAGTGGACAAGACAAAAATTAATAACAATAAGTAGGCATTGAAAATAGAATCTGGGTGCCCAATGGTGCTTCATTTGTTTTCAGCTGTTTACAAGATGGTCTTTTTTAAATAGCAAATTTGAATGTATTTTAGCCTACATATATTTGTATGTCACAGGAGGCAAGCATGTAAATGTGATGATTAAAATTCTTACCTACATTTTGTTTTGCTCATTAATGGATTAGATACATACATATGTACATATAGACACATATATAACATGTATGTACATATATGTGCACATGTGGCTTGTGTATTGCGTTTCTGTGTTTGTTGGTATATATGTGAACAATTTTAGGTTTTCATATTTTGCAGGTCATAGGAAAGGCTAGGATGTCATTACTGTTGTGGCCATTTCCAGGGAATGTATAGCAGATGCATAAAAATGTATTCTGCTGTATGCACATAACTAGACATGGTTTATATTCTCAAGTGTGAAAGAGCTGAAATGTTAAAAAATGTTCATTATTTGCATTTCATATTACAGAAAAAAAACTGAGCCTGAAAATTGCATAGTAAGACAATATGGGCTTTGAGTTTGGCACTGAATCTTATTACTAAAAGGACTCAATATGAGAATTCAAGGACTCATGATTGTGTAACATCCAAAATCTTGTGATCTTGAAAAATATAAGGCTCCCGAAACTCCATTGTAATGCCAGCAATGTTCTATTTTTTTTTTCATAAACACACGATACTCTCAAACCTTCTCAAAAAGGCATTTGCTCTGAAGGTCCTTACAGATGAACTCCACCCAGTTCAATGTTTGCTGATTAACCTACAGTTAATCAATTAAAAAAAATCCAAAGGCTCAGTAGCTTTGTGCGTGTGATCATATAAAATGATGTTTATCAAAAGGGACTCCACCAAATGCAAACTAGAGGTTTTATGTTCTTTTGTTTTTGTTTTGTCTTCCTTTGGTGCTGTTTTTCATTTCTGTACCTTTTGTCTTGAATGTAAGGTTACCTGTTTAGAGAAGGGTAGGATGAGGTGGCACAGAAATGCTGTGACAGAGGGTGAACAAATGCAGTGGTGCTACTCACTAGACATTAGGTTGAAAATGAACTTTCCAACTTATGGGGGAGGAGGCACGGAGGGAAAAACTGAGAGAAAATGAGGGAAGAGGTGACACTGTTCAAAAAAGGATTATACTCATTGGTTGACTTACATAACTGTAACCCCTCTGTATATCACCTTTACAATAAAAAATTAAATAAAAGAAATACATCATGGTTATAGCATACTAAAGACCTAATGAATTAAAAAGAAAAGAATACTCCTTTGGGAGATTCTGACTAACCAAGATTGCTATGAAAGGAATTGGTAGGATATGATCTTCTCCCTTCATCTCTCCATTCATTCATTCACTTCATTATTCATTTATCCACTTATTCATCATTTATTAAACAGGTGCTCAGTGAGAATTGAGTGTGTAGAAATTTAGGATCTCTCTAAATAATCTGGAATACCATAAAGGATGCAGTGTGCATAACTGTCCTACTGAAAATCTCAAAACCTTGGCCAGTTTCCTCTGTTTATCTCACATTTCTAAGAGAGCTAGGGAATCAGAGTTGACAGGGGTGACACCATCTTGTGTCCTGTGAATGGAGCTGTCAAGTTTCCGTCCTGAGGAGTGCTTTTCCACGGTCTAGTTTTCAGCCGTAAGAATACCTGCAGTGGCTCACCATTGTAGTCCTAGCTACTCATGAGGCTGAAATCTGAAGATAAAAGTTCAAAGCTAGCCTGTGCAGGAAAGCCCCAGAGAATCTTATCTCAAATTAACCACACAAAACCTAAAAGTAGAGCTATGGCTCAGTAGTACAGCATGTAGGCCCCAAGTTCAAGCCCCAGGATTAGCACACACACACACACACACACACACACACACACACACACACACACACTGCTTCTTCAGACATTGAAGGAATTGATTGTTACAATGGTATCACTATTGTCTTATGCTCAACCAATGATTCAATACAGGTCAGAGTGAATTTGTCTTTAAAGTTCAGCTACAGTTTTACCAAGTCCACAATAAAAGTATTCAAATCATAAATTAGGCACAAAATCAAGTGTAAATGGTCCTCACATCTCAGCTGTGTAGACTCTGATGTATTAGACATTTGATTCAAAACCTAAGCATCTTCTTTTCAGCTCCTGTGTCAGTCTTGACCTCTGCTTTTTCCATTGGACCACAGCTCCTGACTTACTTTATTCCAGCAGTTCACAGCCACCTGTCTCTCCATCCCTCCATCTCATGTGCCATAATGCAGGCACTGCAAAAGTCATTAACATCTTTAAAGAGACCATCTGCTGTCTAGTGTAGCTTGGGACTTATTCAAGTTTACAAAGATTACTTTTCATAGTCCAGCCTGGGACCTATGGCACATAAACACAAATAATTCTACATTATAGTTATTATCATGGTCTAATCAACTATACTACTCAAGTATTAGATCAATAAGAGCAATAGTTTTTGTTTTTATGGGTTTTTTTTTGCTGGTCTTAGGGTTTGAACTCACTGCCTGGTCAATATCTCTGAGCTTTTGTGCTCAAGGCTAGTGAAGAGCAGTGGTTTTAAAGATCACAACCTCCTGTTTTTCCTTATCCAAACGTGCTATCCAGCCACATGAATCCCAGCACCTACTTCATTTTTCACTAAGAACCAATTAAGAACTGAAACACAGCACATGTGCAAAATAAACTATTTAGTGATATCGAAAACAACACAATAGAAATGGAGAAAGATAATAAGAAAAACGTAGTACATAATGAACTTAGTAGAAAGTGATTAATGATAATTATTTTACTAATTAGAAGATAGTAAAGGCAGTAAGGAAGCTTTCTTTATCTCTATTTTTTAATTTTTAGTATCTTCAACTAGTAGTATGAAGGAGTTTCAATTCAATATGTCAATTTATGAGTGCAATGTATCTTTACTAATGTCATCCCTTCTGTCATTCTGCCTTCCTCCATCTCTCCAAGACCCTCAAGTTTTATTTCTTTTTTAATAAGGGAAAAGCTTTAATCATTAAAATTTTATACTATTATTTGTATAATAAATACAAGTTCACAGTACGCATGTATTTGATTCTGAATTGTAAATCATGATTAGTCTTCAAATGCACATTAAAATAATTGGAATTGTTACACGATGTGGTAGGCTGTTTAAAAATTTTTAAATGACATTCATTTTACTTGCATATGTGACTATGACATATGATTCTTTTCTAAAAGATTGATGAATCTGTAGGTTTTTTTTAATAACCTGAAACCTAATCCTCTGTATTTTAGTGTAAAGTAAATCTTAATAGGATAATGTGCACCATATATTACTGTCAACATAGCAGTACCTATTGATCATTTAACCCAGCAGCACCACCTACTGTTTTAAACAGAAAATTCAATTTGGTGTGTTTGGTTTGCAGTTTGGGAAATGGGAGCTTAAAGCCTAGTGCATGAGGATTAAGCAAATTATCAGAATTGTTTCTCAGAATTTAAGGCCTTTAAATAATTTATTTCTTGACCACGGTGTGGAGATTTTTATATAAATTGGTATTACAAAGGAGGAAAGAGATGAGAACCATATAAGTCAAGCCAAGCCAAGGAAAATAAGCACTTAAAAATATTGTGCTATCTTACTTCTTTCCATGGAATCTCTGTACCTCTGACTCTTTCTGATTTCATAAACCACACATATTTATCCCTCTTTGTAATCACAACTAAAAATTGCAGAGAGAAAACATGGCCTTTTGTTTGGATGAAATTCCTATTGATAAACATGGAGTATTGAAGTATCCACTATTATTGTGTCAATCAGCACATGGATGACTTTCTGAAAATAAATTTAGAGTGATTTCAAGAGTGACTAGAACAATGAACTTCATAAACTTTGGATACAGTTCTACATTTACACCTTAAATGGTGAGAAACATAGTTGAAAATGTTCTCCACATAAGATTGTCCTCCAAAGTTTAATTTTTGCTTTTTTTATGTTTACAAGAGCAATTTCAGTGTTTTTGTTCCTCAGTGTTTGTCAGAGAAAGGTGGAAATAAACAATCAGAGGAGTTTTTTAAATGGCTGTGTCACAGAAATGTTTATTTATGAATATTCACAGAGATAAGGCAATAATTTATAAATGTTATTTTAGTAAATCTAGGTGTGTGTGTGTGTGTGTGTGTGTGTGTGTTTCTTAAATAATGAGTTGTTTACACAACTCTGTAAGATACTGCATTGGGTCCTGCATGAGCCTGAGCCTAAAATAATTTCATACCTTAGTTTAAGTATTACAAACTTCTCTTCTGAAATGTAGGAATGATACCTATTCCTTTTGGATCACAAAGTTTAAGCAAGAACTTAAGAGAGAAACAATTAAAAATTCCATTTAGAGATAAAGTCAAGAAAATAAAGAAATAATAGAATTAATGATATGGTGGATGGAATTACATTGCTAGATTTTCTCCATGAATAACTCCTAAACTCTGTACAACTTTCCCTTGAGACAATGACAATAACAGCTTACTTAAATAACACTTGGGGCAAACTCATCAAAACTTTCTGATGATTCTTGACCCAGATAGTGCAGAAATTATGCTTACTCTAGAAATGCACAACTGTTCTTCAGTCTCTCTTACATCTCTTGCTTTAAAGTTCACTGTCAGAATCATGCTCAGCCAAGTAGGCTGAAAGTAGGCAGTATATACAAATTCTTCAGAGATCCTGGCCTGCTGGTTTTCAAAACATCTATGCTTGTTCAAAAATGGAAGGGCCTTCAAATATTCACACTAGTGATACTACTATGAGGCCTTCATGGTAACCTCAGGACTCACCATTCTCAATGGAAGGAATGGCTATTTAAATCAGCTCTGCATAGTGCATGTGGCAGACACTACATCTTGCAACTTCACCTATAAAATCAAGATTGCCATTCAAAACCAGCCCAGGCAGGAAAATCTGTCAGACTCTGATCTCCAATTAACCACCAGAAAACTGAAAGTGTAGTGGTGAACAAAAGTGTTAGAGTGCTAGCCTTGAGCAAAATTGTTCAGAGACAGTGTCTAGGCCCTGAGTTCAAGCCCCGCAAACTATAAGAAAGAAGAAGAGGAAGGAGGAGGAGAGTAGAAAGGGAGGAGGAGGACAAAGAGGAGGAGAAAAAAGAAAAAAAGGAAACAAAATTCAATTGGGTTTATTTCTCTTGGGATATCCAGAGCTGTAAAGGATATATATTTCCTTGGGAAAATTATTGTTTTGGATTCTACATACCCAAGAAATTTTCCTACATTCTTATTGTAATATTTCAAGTATTTGGACAATTAATGGATCCAAAACAGAAAATATTTTTTCCATAGTATAGACTGAATATAACTAAAGGTCAATTTCTGCAGTATCGTTGTCCATTTATAAAAGGGAAAATAAACACTGAAGTTGGAAAAATTAGTAGGTATTTATTTCTAATATTTAGTTGGTCAAAGTCACACAAAGTTAGGCTTTTGCCAAAAATATTAGTATTTAATAAAACTGGAATGAACTTCAATGATCACTTCTGGCACTAGTATAAACAGAAAAATATTTTGTTTCTTCTTTTCTTTTAAACATTCATTATTTTTCCATGTTGCTGCCAAGGCCTTATTATAAACTGGGGAGAATAAATTGCCAATATTTTCAATTATGCTTTCATCAGTTTCCCTTGTCTATAGTCTCCCCCTAATATTTTTATTGCTTTACCATGCTTATTTTAAGTGTATATGTCAACTCTTCTATTCCATATTTGATATTTTTATTCCATGCCAAACCATTTCCCAATAATCTAGATTTCTGTTTTAGTTTCTTGATACAGGGTCTCAATATGAAGCAGGCTGGACACAAACACAATTTTTATATCTCAGTAAATAGAGTTCTAGGAGTAGAGGCTTGCCCTTCACAACCAACTTTTCCTACATCATATTAGGCTGCCATCAAAGATTCAGAGTGTCACATACATGAATGATATACATTTTTAAGATATGAATTGTATGTAGAACCTTAGGTCTTTTAACTGTTAAAATATTTTCAAGAAAAGCTGAGATCTGAGGAACACAATTTGAAGACAGCCCAGGCAGGAAAATCTACGCAACTCTTATCTCCAATTAACCAGCAAAAAGTAGTAGAGCTCCAACCTTGGGTGAAAAAGCTAAGGGACAGCAACTTGAGCCCTGAGTTCAAGCTCCACCCACTACTGACATGCACATACATATGTATATATATATATATATCCATTATACATATACAAATATATACACATACATACATATGTACACACACACACATACACACATATATCCTCAATTTAGTAATAGTGAAGACCTAAATGACATTTGGGTCACCACAATAAGTCTCATTTTAAAAAACTAGAACAAACCATTAAGTGTCATTATCTGCCCATCCCATCACTCATGAAAAAAAATGGGGAAAGTCAAAGAAAAAGTGTACAGTGTCTCACACCTGGAATTCCAGCTACTTGAGATAAGAAGAACCACAGTTAGTTTGAGACCAGCTGGGGAAAATGTTTGGAAGACTAGTTTATCAAAGGGCTTTGTGAGACTGTGTTGGGATGGGGAGATGATGTTTCCCAGTCAGCTCAAGCTAAATGTACCTGAAATTCTATTTTGATGAAAGAGTGTGGGCACCTGCCATCTCAACCACAGCAGAGGGCATGAAATAGAATGAAAAGTGACTATTGCAGAAGAGAAAGATCTAGAGGTCTGGATCAGCAGTAGCTTGCCTGTCTAGCAAATGTGAGGCCCTAAATATGAACTTTATTTCCATGAATAAAACACATCTTGTGGTGCTAAGATTCCTTGCTCTATTAGGACATCAAAATCAGGCTTTGTAGGTCAGGATAATCCTCCTAGTAGGGTTCCACTCACTAGTATCCTTGTCCATGAGGTTGCCCTTTGTGTTGTGTGCAGATTCAACCATCAGCCAAGCCTATTCTAAGCCATCTCTCTACCATGCTAAAATCCAAATCCAGACCACCCGTAGCAGTCAGCCTTCTTCAGACACAATATAAAACTTGCAAATAACAAAAGTTGTATCAGATACTTATCTAACTTTTTAAAAATTTATTATACTCTCATAAAAAAGGAGATAATTTTGGTCCCGGTGTAGAAATGGAGTGAGATCTGTTACACTAATTTCACAATTCATCATTGATAAATGAAGCCAGAATCTATATATCCTTACTCTGTCTTCTGTATAATTCTCTATGAATATCACTAGAAAAGTAACCTGTGAGAAAAATTGTAAATAGCCTCTATTTCAAGTGGCAATTTCTTTTAATATTGAAAAGTTTTAGTATCCTGTTGTATTTTAGTATATTTCAAAGTAAACATAAAAGAGGATACATTTTCACTTGTGGGGAAAAAATCATAGACATTTGAGTTGATTAATTTTTAAATTTAAAAATACAAAGAAAAATTACTCTTGGGTGATATTATAAAGAGAGATGTCAGGGAACAAAGTTGATTTAATTAGGAAAGTGTGAACTAAATAACTAAAAACAAACCATATGCCATGTTATAGTCTGGAAGCAAACAAAGAGGAGCTGTGCTGGTGTTTAGAAATGAGAAAAAAACAACACTCAAATATTCAGTCACTTCACTCACCAAACAGATGACCAGGCTTGGCTGGCTTAGAAAGGGAGGTCGAGGAATGAGGACACAGAAGTGGAGCATAGACAGAGCTTGATCGATGTTTATTGAGTAGACTGGATAGAATTTTTGCTATTGGCTATAGCTAGGAAAGAATAGGAAGTGCTTCCCCATAATCATATAAAACTCAGCCTATGCCATTTTGAGATATACTTAGCAGCAGCTTTGTTTTGCTTCTAATTTCTATTTTCTCCAGATCAGGGAATGTATAGGTATCACTTTGCTCTTTAAAAGCTAAAGGAAGATTCTTTGGGAGGATAGGATTTGACAGTGGATGCTGCTGGTGGAATAGAGTGGAAAGGAGCTATCTGTAAAGACATAGACAGCATTACACCTGTTATATTAATTAAGACTGACACAACTTCTCTATATACTTAGAATTTCATCAACTCATTTGAATCTCACAGCTTTGTAATGTAGATATTCCTATCCACAATTGACCTATCAGAAGGTTAACAATAAGAGAACCATGTAGGAAAAAGAGACATAGAGGAAATTCTACAGTAGGCAAGAATCCCACATTTCTTTGTTGTCTTCACTGAATCACCCTCAGACTAGTAGAGTGACCCAAATTCTTCATTTCTCACTTGAGTAATTGATGATACTATTATTAATGTTTGAAGATTACAAAGTAGTTACACTACATCCCACTGAGGACTTCTTTTCATTTTACCAAAGCTAGCTTTGGGATAGATTGGGATAGATTGAAAGTAAATGTAAAGATCTTGTCAGATATATAGTGATAACCTTCTTAATAAAAAAAAATCATCCGTGGCTATAAGTCAAAGACAAATGATGTCACATCATCACAGAAACCTGATACTGTTACCATAAAAATACTAGTGGCATCAGTGGCTCACACCTGTAAATGTAGAAACTCAGAAGGCTGAGATTTGAGAATTTGCAATTCAAAGCCAGCCCAGGTGGGAAAGTCCATGGGACTCTTATTTCCAATTAAGCACCAAAAGAAAAGGAAAAAGACAGAAAATAAAAAGAAAAAAGCAGGTAGATGTGGAGCTGTGGCTCAAGTTTTAGAGTTGTAGCCTTGAGCAGAAAAAACTCATGGACAGTGCCCATGTGTTGAACTCAAGACTCAGGACCAGCACACACACAAACAAAATCCTACTGGCTCCCAGGCTTGGAAAATTCAGGAAGACGATAGAAGGATCTGATGTCCTTTATCTAGATTCCTGGCTGCTATAAGGCTATTACTTTCATATGTATGCACTAAATGTTATATAAGATGCCATATATATGTATGCATGTATGCATGTGCAAATATATGTAGTTTTTTCTTTAGTCAGTCAAAATCACCTTGCAAATTAAATGGCATGTCACAGTTTCTTCTCTGTTTTTAAGATACTAGCATTATAGCAAAAAACATCAAGAATTGAGTTTAAATTCTAAGTTCTAAGTATCTAAGTTCATCTAAGATACAAAATTATCCCATAGCTTTCAAACCCACTTATTCAAGATACACCATTCTATCTTCAATGGTCTTTACATACTTGCTGACTTAAATTTGATCTCAAGAAAATAAAATTGATTTCTTTATGTCACAATGATAATGTCTCGGTGAGTTATTGAAATTATTTTGATGAAACTGTGCTCTTAATAATCTTAAACAAGGGGCTGGGGGTATGGCCTAGTGGCAAGAGTGCCTGCCTCGTATACATGAGGCCCTGGGTTCGATTCCCCAGCACCACATATACAGAAAATGGCCAGAAGTGGCGCTGCGGCTCAAGTGGCAGAGTGCTAGCCTTGAGCAAAAAGAAGCCAGGGACAGTATTCAGGCCCTGAGTCCAAGCCCCAGGACTGGCCAAAAAAAAAAAAAAAAATAATAATAATAATAATCTTAAACAACAAAAAACATGTGAGTTTAAATACTGACCAAATCTTTGGATTTAAAATGAAAAGAACAGAACAGATCCTGGCTTATGTTTCATGGTACTAATTAGGGAGCTGGATTGCTGGATGTTCCCTGAAAAGCAGCGGAACATTCTTTCCTTTGAAATATCAAAAAAATGATAATAACAGCCCATGGTCACAGGGAAAACCGGGAAGTAGAAGAGAGTGGGAAGTTCATAGTAAATGCCAGCATGCTAAGATAAGATGCAGAGAATGAAGACAGCTCCTCACATTTCAAAGATGAATTTCCCAGTGCTGCTGGGAATAGGGTTTCACTGCTTAGAATGCTATACTTGGCCACATCGAAAGTTGGCTGAGAAGAGTAATTACGCAATCCTAAATGGTAATTACTCTTGAAAGTGTGCTCTTAGTTCTCATGCATTAGCTCACACTGAGGACACTCAACATGTCAGATGCTAAAAATGAAAAAGATACTCTTAGAAAATTGCTGAGAAGTCCCAGGCCTGTAGATTTCCAAGAGAAGAAGGCTCTGGGGAAATCAAACAGGATGATCAATTATCATGGGAATGTTGGTTGTTCAACTGCAGGAATGTTTCCTTTTTTTAATCTGCTTTGTTTTATGATTTTTTTTATTAAAGCCTGTATCACACATAATAAATATATTGAAACACTTTGTTGTATGTGGCAATGAACATACATGGCTGTGACCTACATGGTGACATTGATGTTGAAAATAGTTAACTACATTGCCTGTGATTACTCATAAACCTGTCAACAGTATAGGGATTCAAACCCAGGCAGTCACTACAGAGGGTAACTGCCATGACACCTTGCCAGCAGTAACCAGCGTTATTGGCTATGCACCCAGGTCCATCAAATGAGAGACACACTGTAGAAAAAAAAATTAATAGTAAGTGATACTTCAAGACAAGCACGTAAAAGCAAAAGCTAAGATAACTGAAATCAGAATTTAACACCACCTTGGAACCTCTATTCCTGACCAAGGATATTTCCAATTTTTATTAGAGCTTTGACACATTGAAATTTTATGTTCAACGGCTTAGCAAATATATTCTAATTAAATGCAGACTTACACATACTGTAGATGCATTAGTAGAAGGCTTGCAAATTGGGTGCGTATGTGTCTGTCTGTCCCTGTGTTTGTCTGTCTGTGTCTGTGTGATGGTTCTGGGGCTTTAACTCAGAGTATGGGCTCTGTCCCTGAGCTCTTTTGCTCAAGGCTAGCCATCCACCACTGCAAACCCAGCACCACTTGTGGTTTTCTGGTGGTTGAATAGAGATAAGAGTTTCATGGATGGTGTTGGCTGGGCTGGCTTTGAATTGTGATTCTCACATCTCAGCTTCCTGAGTCACTAAGATTACAGGTATGAGCACCAGAGCCCAGCTTAGGATGTAAACTTCTAAAAATTACTATGTTTCAATAGAGTTCCAAATTAACACTGGGGTGAGGCATTCTCATTGTATATCCTGAGGATTTATCTGACTCTACATTATCTCTAGGTTCTGCCCAGCTTACAGGAGGCTTGTCTATGAAATCCTATTTCCCAGAGTCCATGCATGGCAGTAAGGACTCAAGGTCGTAGCAAATGTGGTGATGAGTTTTTCTAGTACTGAGTGGAACTCCCCAAGACAGCCCAGCAGTGAGGAAGCGGCAAACAATGGCGACTGTGAGATGACTCAGAAACCCCAGCGTTGTCTTTTCCCAACAGTCAATGTGCACCTCAAGAAGCAAGGCAGAATTCGTGCCCTGAGACTGCCCCTGTTACTACTGTCTGGATTAATAATGTTTTATTGGGCACCACACACTTCTTTCCCTGGTGTTCCTTCCTTTCTCCTGCTGTAAAAGAGGACTTGGTAACCTTGGCAGTGATCTGCAACCATCTTAGGATGTGTAAGGGAGGTACTAATAACCCTTAGGCATTTGGGAAGGGAGGTTGTAAGAGCTCAACTATAACAGAATGTTTCTAGCACACATACACACACACACACACACACACACACACACACACACACACACACACACACACACACACACCTCAGCCAGTACCTTTGACACCATTCTCTTCTGAGCCCCATGGTGCAAACCCAAGCACTAAGTTAAGCTGCATCGCCATCTAGTGGTAAGATGATGTAATTTCTGTTGCAGTTTTTAAGGAGTTAGGCCAGTTGGTTTCAATAGGTTTAGCAAAGGGTACAGTCACAATCCACAAATGGTGAAAGTGAAAATATGTAGAGTTTTATGGTCCTGTAAAATTGTGTTGTTCTGTAGCCTAGTATAACTAACTCCAAAGATGACATGGTTTTATTTTCAGTAAAATTTTAACCATTCTTAGATTTAGTGTAATATTGTGATACTCTCTCTTTGTTGACTATGCATCTTCTCAAATACCCTTGGAAGCAACTCTTTTATATTCCTGCTATTTTGTTCACTAGTGCATTCCATAAAACTGACACATACAAAAAAAGAGTCACCTTGTGTACTTTTTAATAATACGCAAGAAAAATACCTAACCCAAATAAAAGAATCAGCCTACATGTGTCTTAATTACACAATTTCATTTAGTAGCTCTTTTCCTCAACATGGACAATGAAGTACACAATGAAGTACACAAGAATGTATGAATTTTTGTGTAGCTATACATATATAACTTCTTATGAACCTGAGGGCTTGAACTCAGGTTCTGGGTGTTGTCAATGAACTTCTATTGTTCAAGGCTAGCACCCTACCATTTGAGCCACAGCACCACTTCTGGATTCTCAGTAGATGAGTGGAGGTAAGAGTCTCAGGGAGGGCTGGGAATGTGGCTTAGTGGCAGAGTGCTTGCCTGGCATCTATGACGACTTGGGTTCTATTCCACAGTAACACATAAATAAAATGAATTTATATATTAAAAAAGAGTCTCTTGGACTTTCTTGTCACAAGCTGGCTTTGAACTGTAATCCTCAGACCTCACCCCCTTCAGTAGCTAGGATTTCAGGCATGAGCCACCAGTGCATGGCAAGTTAATAATTTTTTAATCTGCTTTAGATACAGATTCCTTCTCAGTTAAAACTATGTGAGAAGGTGAATGCCACCCATTTATTCATGTCTAATCTTGTTGATGTGTGCCTGCCAGCAGCCATTTCTTATGCTACAAAGACTCAGCGAATGTAACATTGTGCTCAGAGAATCCAGTCAAACACTGAAGGCAGACATCAATGCTTACAATGTGATGTGATAACAAATACTGAGCGAAGCCAGAGGCTGCTGCCAACTGAAGTGCTGGCACTCAGAAACTGAATACTCAATGCTGCCAGCTGTGGTGGAGAAAGTTTTACAAAGATGAAACAAACTTTGTCTAGGAAGAAATGAGTTTGTGTTAAATGTCAGACAGATAATAGTAGATCCAAAGTGGGTGATGTTATAAATCTGGGAAGAGGCACTCATAAATAAGAACAAGATTTCCATGGGTTTGAACCACAAGAAAGGACATTGTTAACCTATGGTTCTGGAAGGTAGCCCGTTGAGGAACATAAGCCTTCAGAAATGTATGACTCTTATTCTAAACACATGACGAATGTTATTTGGATTGTTGGTCAACATTTCATAACTTACAAGGGTTTTGATAGTATATTTACAGTGATGGAAACTAAGATGTAAACCAGGAAGCTATTATGTAAAACGATTGCTTAGAAGAAAATGATGACAATTGAATGGTTTCATAGTGGCACATCTAGAGTGATGGTTCTTTTGTCTCTAAACCTTAGCCCTACCCTTGAGTCCCTTGTGGAGAAGACTGTTGGAGTAGTCTTCTGTCTTCCTCTCATCCTACCTGTTATTTGAAAAATCTTAGTGGCCCCAAGTCCTATTTTCCATTTTAAAATCCCTTCTACTTTTCCTCACCATCCTCTGGCATTCAGAGAACTGCTTTTCAAACAGATTGATGGATGATCACCCCTCCATACATAATCCCTTCTATGTGGGACCTGCTGGGCCCTCTCTAGAGAAGTATTCACTAGTCCTTCAAAGATAGTATTATGAACAGATCAGTCAAAAATAAATGATTTTTCTATACATGCAGAGAAAATCTGAAATTACACTGTGTCAGGATGTGCCTTTCCCATGCCTCCTCTGCTCAATGGCTGTGGACAAACAAACATTTTAGGCAAATGGCCAGGTAGCAAAATACTTTATAAAAGGTAGCAAACAACTTCCCCAGTCTCAATAAGGAACAAATCTCTAAAATGCATGAGAACCTGGCACTATGTTAAGAACTTGTTTTGAGACCCTCAATCCTTTGTTTGTTCACCAGTAAATAAAGTATTATCTTTTTTTTTTTTGCCAGTCTTGGGCCTTGGACTCAGGGCACTGTCCCTGGCTTCTTCCCGCTCAAGGCTAGCACTCTGCCACTTGAGCCACAGCGCCGCTTCTGGCCGTTTTCTGTATATGTGGTGCTGGGGAATCGAACCTAGGGCCTCGTGTATCCGAGGCAGGCACTCTTGCCGCTAGGCTATATCCCCAGCCCTAAAGTATTATCTTTTGAGTTTGTGGCTGTTCAGTACTCTTTCACCCTGTACTACCTCCCTCTGCCATGATGCTTATGCTCTATTCTTCCATGACAACTGGAAGGTTATGCCCTAAAAGATAACAAAATACAGACATATTGATGCCTTCCTACTTGAAGGGTGCCACTGACACACATCAGTGCACTGCACCCTGAGCTCAAGTGTCTTGAAAAGGGATCCAGACCATTATTAAGATCACACACGCCAGTGCATTGCACCCTGAGCTCAAGTACCTTGGAAAAGGATCCAGACCCTTATCAAGATTAATTCTGAAGCAGAAGTTGGTGACTCAGGCTTGTAATCCTAGCTACTAAGGAGACTGAGATCTGAAGATCGCAGTTCAAAGCCAGCATGAGCAGAGAAGCCTACCAGATTCTTCTTTCATCTCCAGTTAAGCATCTGAAAGCCAGAAGTGAAGGTATGGCTCAAATGGTAGAACACTAAGTTTGAGTGAAAAGAAAAGCCAAGTGAGAACTTGAGACCCTGAGTTTGCTCACACACACACACGTGCGCACACATCACCACCAACACTAACAACACCATCACCTCCAACAACAAAACTGATAGGTGGGTACTATCCAACTTGTATGACAATTTAAAGATAAAACCAAAGCTAACGAACTGCTACAATATAAAATATATGTGCTACATAACTTTCTTAAAATATATCAATATTTATATCTCTATTCTATAGCTTCTGTTCATTTCAATTAGCTTACAGAAAAGGCTGCTAGGGAATACAAATTAGTTTGCAGTGCTAGTCTATGTAGTGACATAATTATTCCTGGAAGAACTCTCACTGGAAACAAGAAACGATACTTCCTGGTACCAACTTTACTGCACTGAAGGATTAAAATCAACCCTTGGTCATTTCCAATTTCGCTAAAACTGTAAAAAAGAAAAGTACAAGATAAATAACACAGTGGGAAAAAATCACTTACCTCAAAAACCATTTATGTTACCAGGAAACTGATACTTGAAAGGTATGGGAGTATCAAGAGGAGGAGAAATGGATGAATGACAAGAAGGAAGGGGACGAGAGTGCAGTGATAATATTCAATGCATATCCTGTGAAACTAAGAACATTGAGGAGAAGGTTTGGTTTGTGAGGGATGGGGGAGAATGAGGAAAGGGGTGACATCCATCAATAATTCGTTGAATGGTAACCCCCTAAACTACTTAAGGATAATAAAATTTTCATTTGAAAAATTCATGATCACCAATGAACTTGAACCCATTCACTACAGAGAACACACTGCTCTCTCTGGGTTTTGTGGGTCCAACAGGTTTCTCTGTCTTCTCAGTCATCAAAGAAAACCCAAGGCATCCAGTTCAAGGATGGGCAAAGCTAACATACTTCAGGAACACACTCCTGTCTCTCTTCAGGGCAGCTGCCTTTACTTCTGTATCCTTCAGGGGTAACTTTCACCAAGAAAGGGGATCGCAAGCAAGCCAGTAGCTGTCACCATGTCACCCTGCTCTGACCAGCATACATAGTATCTTCTTTACACATTCATATTTTCTGCCTAAAAATTCACCATCACAAGCCAGGTACTGGTGACTCACACCTTTAATCCTAAGGCTAAGGATACTGGTTCAAAACCAGCCTGGGTACGTAAGTCCATGACACACTTATCTTCAGTAAACTACTCAGAAAAAGCTGGAAGTGGAGCTGTGGCTCAAGTGGTAGAGAGCTTTCCTTGAGCAAAAAGAAGCTCAGGGACAGGACGCAGGATTGGCAAATAAATAAATAAATTCACCATCATAGAAAAATAATTCAAAGTTTCTTTGGAAGTATGGTATAATGAAAATTCTTATGTCTACATACCCAGTAGTATTTAGTTATGCTCCAGTGATAATACGAAGACATTGATACAGCTTTTGCTCTACCTAAAAATAAGTAAAATACTGAGGAGAGTGAAATTATTCCCGAGGAGATCAGGAATAGTATGTATTTCTGAGAATAGACAGTAAATAACACAAGGAATAAAAAAATAACACAAAGTAGTTACAGAACTAGTGTTTGATCTTTTTTCCTCATAATTCTAGATTCATATGAATTATACATATGTAAGCATAGAATAAACATATGAATAAATCTACTGGAGAATAACTTGCAATCTGTGTTATGATCAAGTATTTGGAAAAGGATTCTTGAGCCATGCAGAATATTACCACTAGGTGGAGATAAGTATACACTATAGAAACAAGGCCTGGCTTCCTGGATTCTGATGTTAAAACTTCATGTAAGTAATATCAAGGCACTATGCCAACTTAAAATAAAGTCATAAACACGGTTGTTTATTCAAATTGTATCAAGTAAATAAAAATTTCACACGCAGGTTTGTTCTTCCCTTGCTTTTTTCAACACTGGTGGACCAGTAAAAAAGCTTTTCTTTTGATTCCCATAACCTTGTAGGAGTGGGTGCACATTAACAAAGAGGCAAAATTCAGACAGCTGACAAATCACTGACCTCCGCAAGAAAAATTTCCACTGCAGAGCAGCAGCCTTTACCTATCTATGATTCAAATTCCTCCCATTTCTAGAGGTCACTCTATACCTTCTGCTACGAGCTTGACTTACAGCATTTCATGCCATTTTATCCCCTGAGTGTATAGGCAAAGGCGTTTCATTTCTGGATTCCAAAAACAAAAGGCATTTTACTCTAGTCCCCCTTTTCTAGCTACGATTTTTTTTTACACAATAAATAAGTCTGTTATAGCTACTGTTACAAAAATACTATAAATTGGATGAGTTAAACATAAGACATTTATCTTCTCCCAGTTCTAGAGGCTAGAAGTTGGAAACTATGGAGTTGATGTGGTTTGTTTCTCTGAAGGCTTCCTCTCTCTTTGCCTTACAGGTAATGAGATTGTAGCTGAAGCTGTGTTTTCACATTACTATTATTTTTTTTGTTTGCACATACCTGTTCTTTCATCTCCTCCTCTTACAAAAACACCAATCTTATTGCATCAGGTCCTGATTGAATAACCTCATTTTAATTTAATTATTTCTTTAAACACCCTATCTCCAAATGTAGTCATATACTAAAGAATCACAGGCTAGAACATATTTCAGCCCATAACATATATTCTTTGTACCACCCCAAAATGTCTCAATTCTACTGGCCATACCATAGTTACTACCATGTCCAGTGCATTGTTTGATATCTAATCTATTCCTGTGAGTTCTAAGTTCCCATGGGGTCACAAACCACATCTGCTTGGAAAAAGATAAAACTCCAGCATCTGCCACTGTGCTCAGTGTTTATTATGTCAACTTTATTGCTATGACTATCTTCCTTTTATTTCTTTTTCTGAGACAACCTCTGGGCCAAGCACAAAGTATCTCAGTAAATATTTAATTAAATTAAGATACTCAACAACCAGCACCTGAAAAGAAAGCTACACATTTCCTCCTTCTTTTATCTAACTACTAAGCTTCTTTAATGGGAAAATCCATGGATGCATCTCCTTAGTCAAATATGTCCGTTACCAAACAGGAATAAAGGCTCAGAATGGCAGATGTGATCTGTAATAGCAAATTCATCTCAGGCCTGTTTGTGCTTTGAGTCACAACTGTAAGTCTATACTAGCTTCTAGAAAGCAGCCATCTCTAATGCTACCATCAGTCCCTCCCTAATCAGAGGCACTAGAGCCCCTGCCCTGACCTGCACAGCTCAGGTACCAGCTGGAGTCCTCTCTCCAGATGAGAATAGTAATGACAAGGGCATAGGACCAGCTACAAGCCAAGTTCTCCATTCATCCTGAGCATCCTCAAGTACTCAGGATCTCCAAGTTCCTGGCCAAAAGACTCTGGAGCTTTCTTTTGGGGCTCGCAGTGTTTCCTCCCTCAGTTCTATTCTAGTGATGTTACCATATTTCCAAGAGGTGGCACGGATCCTCACGGTGTGGGGCAAAGCCAGATAGGAAGCATGGAAAAGGAATGGCCATGCCTGAGTCAGTAGCATCTGTCTGATGTCTTGCCCTGTCCTCCGAAGTGTAAAAGTCAGTCTGTTCATCTTTGTACATTTTGTACTCTGCTAAGAAACAGTAAAAATTATACTAAAATCTATCAAAATCCCAAGCCAGTCGCCAGTGGCTTACCCTGTAATCCTAGCTACTCAAGAGACTGCAATCTGAGGATGGTGGTTCAAAGCCAACCTGGGCAGAAAAGTTCCTGTGAGACTCTTACCTTCAATTAACCACCAGAAAATTGGAAGTGATGCTGTGGCTTCAAGTGGTAGAGCACTAGCCTTGAGCAAAAGAGCTCAGCAACAGCGCTCAGGCCATGAGTTCAAGGGGTCATGGGACCTACAGTAAACAAAGGGGGAAAAAAAAACTCTCCCAAGACCCTGCCCAGGAGGCCTCGTGGCTCCACAGAGTCCATCCCGTGGTGGTGACATATGGAATAAGTGGGGGTAGGCACACTGAAACTTGAACAAACTCCTCTGTGTGACTTCAGACAAGCTATTTAAACTTTCTGAGTTTCCATTGTTCAAAGTGAGAATATGTGTTGATGGCAGATTTGTGTGCGTGATGACTCCTATTGCCTCATAGATGCCAGGATTCAAATTACTTAAGGATCCCTCAATCACTGAGGCCAGATACCCCAAGCCCTCTCTGCCCCTTCCCCATCACCTCCACTTTCTGACTCAGTGTCAATGGGCTCCTAGGAAGAGTAATCTAATTGAAGAGGTATGAGGAAAAGGAGAAGGAGGAAGAAGAGGAGGAGGAGGGGGAGGAAGAAGAAAAGGAGGAGTTGTTAAGTGCAATTCAAACAATGCATACACAGCAGAAAAGCTACAGGAGAAACACGTGAAATGTGGAACATCATCCTAGCCCTGGGTTGCTATGAGTGGTAAAACAAATGGCAGTAATACACAGTGTTTGAATTTAAAACAACTGTTTTAAGCTCTTGCAAGTGTAAAAAAAAATTCGACTTCCTATTCATTCATGTGGGCACCAGACAGTAACAGAAATGGTATCATGATATCATGTTTAATGGTACCTTGACACTGAGAATCCAGGAAAACAGTGAAGAAATCATCAACTATCTATAGAAGGCTACTGTAAAAAGTGTGAAAGACACCGGGTTGGAGGAAGGAAGAAAGAAGAGAAATCGAAATGCTGAGATGTCAAATGCCAAAGTCTGATTTGGGAAGACCTTGTTACACAGTCTTCAGAAATATAAACACAATACTAGAGGAATTGAATTTCTATAGCAATAGTAGGGTTTTGGATGAAATATGTAACTATTCAATGCAGTGTGCTCTGGATTCCTATCCAGAGCCTTTATCATTGTAAGGGCACTTTCCATGAGACTCTTGCCTATAAGTTAGAGAAAATGGCAGACTGTCATGCTGCCACAGCAAATTGGCTAGGAAAAATGTTTCTCTTATAAGTCATCTACTCCAAATAGGTAGCTTATTGATTAGAGACTGAAGTAGAGCAAGACACCAAATCCTAGCTGCAGTTTGTTTTTTTTTTTCAGGTTTTCATGGAGGCCCTGGCTCTTCCTAATAGTAGATGCTAAATTTTTGTGGAGATTCAAAATCTCTGGGTGTCAGCTACTTCTTAAAAGAAGGAAGGATCCTATTATCCTCCTCCTAGGTGTACTGTCATAGGTTAAAAGTGATTTCAAAGGCAGAAGGCCAGGATGGTGCTTTGCAGAGTGAAAGGTCTTCATCCAGGCCAGATGCTGGCATTGTTGAACTTTGGCTCTACAAATAATATGAGGATTAGCTAGTACCATCTATAAAACTAACAATAACAATTACCAAGTTAACATCACTCTCACCATATGCTTAAATAGAAAGTAGATGCCATTTCTTTTTTTTTCTCTTCTTTATTGTTGAAGTGAAATACAGAGGGGTTACAATTTCATTTCTTTTAGCCTTGGTATTTTTCATCATCTAAACCACATTTTGCATGATTTTCCTCACTTGAAATAAATGAATCCTAGAAAAGTAAAATTGCTGATTTTTTCCTCTGGCAATACAAGATAGGACTAGGAATCAAAGGTATCTTCTCGTATTAAGAAAAAGCTAGGTTTAAAAACCATGATTAATAAGGAAGTAAGCAGAAAAAAATCTTTTCCAGAAATAAATCAATTCAATTGCCAAGGTAGTTACATTTTCATTAACTCAGAAGTCATCAACTAAGTATTCTAGTTATCTGGGCAAAGAATTGGATTGCCTTATCCTGAGCCAATAGTAGCTATCATTCCACCTCATAGCTACAGATATAGTAGTTATTGATAGTCCACAGGTGCCGCCAGTTCTATGGAGAATTTCCACCTTTAAGCCAGCACTGCCCTGCCTTGGAGTGTATGTCATCTTCCTCCATCATTCTGCAGCCACAGCTCATGGCAGACTGACCAGCTGTAAAAATTTGCAGGCACTTGCCTCAACAGAGGACCACAGTGTGAAGCTTAATTTCTACTCCAGAGCTGCCTTGGAAAAGGCCAAAGTTCTTCTCCAGGTAATGCCAGGTGCTTACCCTCTTATTTCCTCCTTATTCTGTCTTATACTGCTGTTCTCTTCTCTCAAAAACCCTACTAACACAAAACAGATCCACTGAAAGGCCTGTCACAGGTTCTATTCCTGAGAAATCCAACTGGGAATCCTGGAAAGGATTAAATTATTGTTATTTGGTGGAGATGGTGGTGTATTCTAAGTCTCAAGTTTAGGGTTGGTTTGTATAGCAAAAGGAAGAAAATTCTAGAATTGGGGACATTCACACCTCAAGATGTAAAAAAATTTCCTGGCAAGTGTGGGAGACTGAATTCAATTCCTAGTTTTGCCCTTCCCCTAAAGAAACTTAGAGTCCTCTATGGTCTCCCTTATAGGGAATAATTAGCACAGTTTTAGGCAAGTCACAGCAGAGGATCACAAGAGCCCAATAGCTATACCCTTATGAACACATAAGATGATGCTAAGTGAAATGAACTCCATGTTATGGAAACGATTGTTATATCACAGTTGTACTACTTTCAACGTGCTATGTGTAACTGTAGCTTCTATTACTGATGATCTTCTGTATCACCTTCCTGTGGTTGTACCTACACTATCTCTGTATCTTATCTGAGTATATTGGAAACCTTGTATACTGGTATTAGAACTAGGAAATTGAAAGGGAATACCAAATTCGAGAGACACAGGGTAAAAAATGACAAACAACTACAAAAGCAATACTTGCAAAACTGTTTGGTGTAAATGAACTGAACAACTCAAGGCGGGGGAGGGGAAGGGAGAGGGGGAGGGGAAACGAGGTAACAGTACAAGAAATGTATCCAATGCCTAAGGTATGAAACTGTAACCTCCCTGTAATTCAGTTTGATAATAAAAAAAAGAATTTCAGAATCCTAAAACAAACTTCAAATTGACTTTGTCATTTCAAATTGAACAAACTGTACTCAAGATAAGATCATAAATGTTTAATGCAATTCTATTGCATTTTGTCACTGGCCACTCATGTCACAGATGAGGAAATTTGAAATATAAAATGGCCTACTAAATTTCTCAATGTTACAGAAAAGTAGTATTAGGAAAAATAAAATCTTTTCGGTATACCTTTCTCTCTTATTTCCCATTCTTTTAAACTAGCTGCCTCCCAACTTTGGAGAGAGCAGATGCTGACATCTAGTGGTCAAGAAAAGGCATTTTTTTTGTCAAAATTCTGAGCAAAAGTCAAAACAATCGAATATGTATAGTTTTTTGTTTGTTTTAGAGAGTGAGTGGCTTGCACAACGCATTAACATCTATTTATATACCATAGGTGCAGAGCTTAAAAATAATTTTAATTATAAAGCTAAAATTGAGCATCGTTTAGAACATTACTCCAAATTTCCAATACTGAGATCATTTTAAAGAATATGACACTTCAAACCGTCTCAGAATGACAAAATTAAATGAAAAAGATTGAGAGTTTTAGCATTCCAAATTGTATTCATGTTATTTTTCTGTTAGGTGAAAATATATCCTTTAGTATCACTTAAACTTGAAGGATAAACTCCTGAGGAGTAATGATTATCCAAAAATTGTGTTTTATTCTTTTTTTTTTTTTTTTTTTTGGCCAGTCCTGGGCCTTGGACTCAGGGCCTGAGCACTGTCCCTGGCTTCTTCCCGCTCAAGGCTAGCACTCCGCCACTTGAGCCACAGCGCCGCTTCTGGCCGTTTTCTGTATATGTGGTGCTGGGGAATGGAACCTAGGGCCTCGTGTATCCGAGGCAGGCACTCTTGCCACTAGGCTATATCCCCAGCCCCTGTGTTTTATTCTTATACTATCCTTTTTTATTAAACATTTTTCTTTATTGTCAAAGAGTGGTACAGAGTGGCTACAGATTCATATGTAAGGCAGTGAGTACTTTTCCTTTTAAAAAAAAATCAATATTCAATTGAAACTGATTCTTTTGTAAGATGCATCATTGCATTTATTTTACACATGCAAAAACAGAAACATGTACACATAAGCTTTGAAATTAGAGGGCATCTCCAACTAAGGATATAGAGGAGAGTTCTAAAGTGGAGGAGGGGATTGAGGCAAATAGTTTTAGCCCAAATTCATCACATGATGTTAACCAATGCAAGAGAAATGCACTTTATCTTTTAAAAGGGACGCTAGCCTTAAGTAGAATGACTTTGCATTCTACATTCCAGAGGCATTCTGATACTCTTCTTTCTTCATGCTCAGCCATGTTTAGATACATAAATTGATGGAAAGCTAGCTAAGCACCAGATAGATTCAATTACATTTTGCTGTTGTGTTTTGGATAGTTGGGAATGGCAAAAGCATACTGGATTTCAGTCATGAGATCTAAAAAAGTTTCATCTAATATAAAGTAAATTAGTTTTTGCTTCGTAACCTATTTTTATGTTGCAGGTAGAGGGTAGAGAAAAAATATTGTAATTAATTCTTTCTTGTCAGAAGGAGGACGGCCAAAGAAACTCTTTATAAAGGAAATGATTTTGCATGGTTTTTGGGTAGGAAATATTTGCCGGATTTCTCCTGGCTATATATTGTTTAATCTTCTTGGAGAGTTTTGGCAACTTTTCTTCTCCCCTTAGGAAATGAGTGGGAAAACAGCAGTGCTACTTCAAAGCAAAGGCTTGAGTTTATCATCTGATTTATGAAAGGACAAATTCCATCACTTATCAGAACACTGCATCCTTCCTGAGCAATTGCAATTCTAGTGTGTAAATAGAATCAGACAATTACTGGTTATCACATTGCCCTTGGAAACCACTGAACCAACGAATCCCTTCCAAAATGATACAAGTCTCCTCATCTGAGTCAGTATCTGAGAGCATCAATGATTGTAAAAGTTAGTATATTTCCAATGCCGACCTTGTTTTCCCTGAGTTTTTGTTTAATTTGATATGTTTCAGGATGAGAGCATTACCTGTCTCTCTGAAACATTTTTACTAATTTCTCTAGTTTTCATTTTCCCTTGACTTTGAACAACAGGGAGTCAAGACACTAAACATTAGTATAATGGTGTCTGAGGGTGGGGGGGCATCCCCCCTCCCTCCAAGACTCCACCACTCAGAGACAGTCTCAAGTAAAAAGATGAATTTATTGGGGAAGTTCCGGATGCACCGGTCCCAGGTTTCAGAAAAACATATAATCGAACAGGACAGTGGCACAGAGACTTACTTCCGGAGGATTCCAACAAACCATTTCAGCTCCAATGGAGAGCTGAATTGGAACACCATGGGGATGACAAACACAAGATTCGAACTTGTGGCATGGCGTAATGGCACCTGAGCTGGCCTGCCCCTAAATAGGGTCAGGGAAGAGGGCAGGGTCACAGGAAGCTTCCAGTTCCAAGCACTTGACAGACAGGTTCAGTAATCTATAGGCTATGTGCCGCCCCTGTCTCTTGGGGTTCAGTAACTCCCATTACCTGGGGATGGGGCTTCCCTTCCTGTAGGAATCCAGGCACGCCCACCAAGAACTGGTGTGCAGATTCAGGGGGTGTGGGACACTATTGTTTACAAGGAGAGGGAATCTTCCAGGGCCTCTGAGAAGAGGGGGCTGGGGAGATAATGGAGATGGAGTCAGCTTCTGCCCTCTTTCCCTGGCCAGATCTGACCTCCATATTACAGTTAGAATTATGAGTGCTTCTATCTTGTCTTATGTTAGGCAACTTAACTTCTGTAGTTTGTAGTTTTCACACTGGCTAAATGAGAACCATAGGCTAGGGAATCTATCAATAATAATTAAAAGATAAAATCCTGATTTTTACCAACAGCAAACAATTTCAGATTTATGAATACAAAGTGTATCCTGTGAGAATAAAAGTGTGGATGTGAGATAATTTCCTTATCTGAAGAATTCCTCTCCTTCCAATGGCACCTTTTGAATAAGTCTGCATATCCTGATAATATTAAATGTATCTTGTCTTAGAGGGGAAGAAGAGAGGAGAGGACTGGGGAAAATGAAACCTAGCTTTTGGTGATCACTGAGGCACTTATTCTGAAGAACTTCTGATTTTCCCTCAGTTGCATTGTCATGTAAATTCACCAATCAGGGTCCCCATCAGAATGCAGACTTAACTTGGGAGAATAACATTTTACAAAGGAACTCTATCAACATCCTCAAATGCAGACTGGTGAAAAGCACTGAACCCTGAGGCCAGCATCCAGGAGGAGCTTTTACTATTTTTTCAGACTCAGGGGAAGGAGAAAGAATCAGTACCAGAATCAAAGAACAAGGGGTGATAGTAAACTGATACCCCTTTAAATGACTGATAATACAGCTTCCAGACATTCTTTTTCAGCTAAAACTCTCTGGATAAGTTTATGGAGAACCAAGCAAGACCACAGAGTCACTATAATTCATCCATTTAGATACTCAAGAATAAACTTGGTTCAATACAACACTGAACAGCATGCCCAGAGGCATTTTTATCCATCAGTTTTGTTTTTTGAACTCATATTCCATGACCTTGAATTGATCATATCCAGAAATTCTCTACCATCTTTTCTTTTTAGAAAAGAAACTCAAAATGAGCACGCTTTGAAATATATACCTTAAACTGAGCAAGCTCAGAAATGTGCCCACTCTAATATGCTTTCCTGTGTGAATAGGAACAGACTTCCTAGAAAAAACCATATGCATTCTTTGCGAGGGTGTGGGGGGGGGAGGGGTGTTTTAAAATAACTGCAGTGCTTCTTGCCCATTATGAGTAATCAGTCTTATCCTACTCCTATATCTGTGCGCTTTATGGAGTTGCATTCACCAAGACGTTCAGTTTCAAGTCGTCTGGGAGTCTACAGGTTTTGGGATTCAAACTCAGGACCTGGAGTTGTCCCTGAGCTTCTTTGTGTTCAAGGCTAGTGCTCTACCACTTAAGCCACAGTGCCACTTCAGGCTTTTCCTGAGTCGTGTACTGGAGGTAAGTCTTACAGACTCTTCTGCCTGGGCTGGCTTTGAATCTCAGTCTATAGATCTCAATCTCCTCAGTAGCTAGGATTAGAGGCATGAGCCACTGGTGCCAGGCCCAATGAAGTTTTTTGATACTTATTTTGGACATGGGGTTTTTCAGATATTTCTGACTGAACTAGTTTTGAACTGAAATCCTGCATAGCCAGGATTCCATGTGTGAGTCACGGCCCCCTAGCAGGTTCTTCTTTAAAGGTTGTTTCTTGCATTCTTCTCAAATTCCTCTTGTTTTGCTTCATAACCCAGCCAGGATGGCAGCCGGCCTATGAAGTTGTCCTGTCTTTTCTCACCAGCAGTAGCAACCTTAGCTCTGAACCACATGAGGACCAACTTCTAAAACAATTCTTTTTACACATTATTTTAGCCACATACCTAACACACTGTGGAATTGCCTTAATTTTGTACAATGTGTGGTAAAATGGAAAGATTTGGGTAACTGAAATTAAGGCCTCTAATAGAATATTGTAGTCCTCTCCCCCACCCCCACTGGCACTTAGCTATTTCCACATCTGATTTGTTCTTTCTCTCCCCAAATCCCAGAGATTCTTCCTGGGACTTTAATTTTATGTGTGCCAATCTGGCTTGATATGGCCAGAAAATTAGATCAGCTTGGAACCGCAACGGTGTGGGGTGCAACCTTTCTCACAAAGAGAAGACAAGACTCTAGGGCCATGAGAGCAATAGCTGCTGTCAGGTGGCCAGTAGGTTTTCCACATCAGGTAGCCTAGCAAGTCAGAATGTACTGAAGGAGGAAAAAATAACCATTGACAGCATGAAATTAGGAGCTAGAGATCTAACTAAACAGACAGGCAGGGAGCCAGCACAGAAGACTATCCAGAAAGCCTGGGGAGCCCAAATTCTGACTCTTTGGAGGGAAATGGTGTCTTGGATTATAATAAATGCCATGATAAAATGTCATGGATTGAATGACTTAAATTCTGAAGGAGTTCTGTTTCATCTTTAACCTGATTAAGTATCTGTGCATTCTTTATGTCTATCTCTAACTTACTATTGCCCGAGCAATTCCTATTTGGTCCTCCATTTAGAAAGAAGTTATTTAAGAAGATTTCTCTAGTCCCACATGACTCAGAGCCTTTTTCACGTGCCCTTTGGGAGTACCCAACATAAAGGCCTTCTCACAATATAGTGCATAGTTCTTAAGCATAAGCATTACCAGAGCCACACAGCACTCATTAAGCAATGTCTGCTAGTTCACCATCCAAGATCTCACCCAACAGATATAAGGTGTGCTCAATAGTATTCATTAACAAGTTATCCTATGACAGAGCTACCCTTGCCATGTAGATGGTACTGAGCCCACTTTGAGAATGACCTTTGTCAATGGGTAGCTTATTCTATGAACTTCTCCTATCCTACCACCAATAAGCTATAAACTCTTCAAGGGGAAGCATTTTATCTTTTGAACTGCCATGTGTGCTCAGCATTTTGCTGGAGGCCAGGAACATGAAAAAGACAACAAATAATCATATAACTGTCAGGGTCTGGCTATACCTAAGAGACAGGACCCTTCTCCCGCCCAGGGGCAGCTTGGCTGCTAGCCCCTCCCATCTCCTTCTGGGTCCGAAACCAGAAGAGATGCCAAACCAGCCCCACCCTCTTGTCTGCGAGCACATGTCTTGTAATGGTGCCAGAGACCCCAGAGGCCCTGTCCTTGTGGGGTTGTGGTTCCCCGCCCATAGAGGAAGTTCCGTGACATCATCATGATGGACAGTTCATTAGCCAATTGTTAATACCCAGTTAGTCCCTCCTCTTCCTGCCGCCATTACTGTTATATAAACCCCTCCCTTGAATAAAACCCTTTGGAAGCCAGTAGACCATCTGGCGGCTCCCCAGAATCTCCATGTCGAGTGTCATCTCTTAAACATAAGGGGGACGCGCGGGGAATTCGGCAGCCCTATTTATCTCAGCTTAGCCTGACCGGGACACGCTCTGCCCTCCCGCCGGTGGGAGAAGCGCGCAGAGCCGAGTGTCCCCCACAGTTGGTGGCTTGGTGTCTCCCCAGGGGGGACGTGGAAATTAAGCCCGACATATAAGATCTGAATGAATGAAAATACTATTTAGAATAAGAGTATGCTTTAAAAGATTCTGCTGTTACTGAAGCTAATTTAAAAAAAAACAACAACCATAAACAGGAGAGTCAGTACTCATTTGGAAAGGGCTAAGTGTCTAAAATCATGACATTGTTTACATTAATTTGATATATATACAAAGCCCTTTTATAGGAACTTTGGCTAGGGTTGTGTTGCCTCAGGGAACTGTCATAAAATGTATAAGTGAAAAGGAGAAATGTACAATATGATGTGAAAATGAAGCATTAGGAAAAGTAGTCATTATCTAATAAACACAGAAGGGAGCCACAGCACAAATACAACACAGAGGAGCCTCCAAGACCCATTATCCCTCCTCTTCTGGAATCTGAAATCACACATCAGCATGCAAGAGACAGAAGAAATCAAAGTGAAAGATGCTTGCACAGGCAGTGGCTGAAACATTGCGCAAAGAAGCAAAAACAGCTGTGTTCCCTTTGGGCTAGTTACTTTTCAAGAGTATTTTTCTAAAGCCTTTGTGTATTATGTATTCTTCTATTCACAAGCCTCTTGCCCAAGCCCAACCTATACCTCATGGGCCCAAACACTGTGTATGACTGAGGGCAGCCAGGCACCTCCATGTAGGGGTCCAGTGGGCTGCACGTGACTGGACTGACTCAGCTGCAGTGCTTTGAGACTATTCAAGAGGGAGGGAAAGAAGGGAGGAAAAAAGGGTGGGAGAAGGAGAAAGAGAGAGACAGAGACAAACAGAGAGAGAGAGAGAGAAAGAGAGAGAGAGAGAGAGAGAGAGAGAGAGAGATTGAGATTCCAGCTTCTTTGCCCTTCTTGTTCCAACATTTCTCATTGACTTTCATTTCATGGTATCTGGGTAACCAATCCTAGAACCGCATTTTACTGACTGCTTCTATGACTTAAAAGAGCAAAGCAACATCTCCAAAGAACTGATTATGCAGGCTCTTCACTTCATGTTAACATCTGAACCCTGACAGGAATGGTGGGATTCTGGAGCTTTCATAAATGGGACTAGCACTTCCTGAAAAGAGACCCCAGAGACATACTTTACCCCTTCTTCAGTGAGAATGGTGAGCAAGTAGCTGCCCTTGAGCCAGAGAATCAAGTCCTCACCAGGTACTGAATCTACCAGAGCCTTGATCTTGGATTTGCCAGAACTGGGAAATCAAAGTTTGGTGCATATAAGCCAGTGTGATTATGATATTTCTGTAATAGTAGCTTATAAGAAGTAAAGGGTCAGCTCATAGATTTGCTCACATCATCGGCTGCTCAAGCAAAGCTAGGCTTACAGATTCATGTCAGCAATGGAAAGAACTTTCTAAATCTTCTTGGTGGTTATATGTAAATCAATTCTAGTCTTCACACCAGTATCACAGTAATGCAGTGGTTTCAGAAGTCTTCTTTATCAGACATTGCATAAGAGTTAGCTAAATGGTCTCTGTCCAAAGAAATATTCCTAGTTTATGCTTTTGTCTTCACTACTACACTACACCACACACTATATACACACTGTGTGTGTGTGTGTGTGTGTGTGTGTGTGGTTTGTTTGAGAATGGTTCTTGCTTTAGAAAGACCAGTCTGGCATGAAACTCACTGTATAGTTGATACTGTTTTGAAATCTTGATTCTTCTGACACAGCCTCCCAAGTACTAAGATTATAGGTATGTGCTACCCTGCCAAGCCATCAGCAAAATTACTAAGAATTTTGACAATTGCACAGTTCCACTATTTAGATTATCACATAGGAGGCTTTTTTTGATTTGGCTCCTACCTTACCATCTGGCTATGTTTTCTGCCATTTCTACCCCCTACCAGTAGTGATACCTAATTAATTATTTTCTCTCAGTGTTTTTCCTTTGTGCTTTTGCACATGCTGTGTCCTCTCTTCTCTCAAGTTTGTCCCACACAGCCATCTTCTCCCTTTCACTAGATGGCTACTAATCCTTCAGATGTTAGCTTAAAAGCCTTGCAATGTCTTGTCTAACTTAATCCCTTCCTTCAACACTCCTGTTACACAGCAAACATTTATTCACTAAAACACTTGGATGGTTATTTAATAAACTTCCATGATAAACTTCCATGAGGAAGTTTAATCTACAACCCAGCCATAAGGAGCTCTAAAGGATAGTGGGAGTTCTTTTCATCTTTATATATTTCACTATTAAATAAATTAATAACTGTAAAGAATATACTTAACACAATCTAAAGGAAGTTTGAGAAGTATCCCCCTTTCAGTCCAAGTGCCTAAAGCAAGATGGAGTAGCATGTACATCACAGGGATTTGTTTACCGCTATCCTCACATCCACACCTTGTTTTAAGAGAAGAGATATCCTCTCTATGTGGGGGCACATCTGTGGTCCCTTCTTTGCATGGTCTTTGTGACCTATGATCCTCATTCCTTCATGAGTTAAATAGCTTAACTTCATCAAACACTATTCCAATACTCTGATGGATTCAGACCTTCTAGAAGAGGCAAAAGAAAACGAAATCTTTCTACATGTTGCTGATAATGTGTTTGAGTAATCTTCCTCTGTGGTCTCCAAGCTGGGTGGAGAGCCAAGGCTCTCATGGTGATTACACTTGATAGGAGCAGCAGAACTTATGAACTGAAACCCAATTGGCAAACATGCTCTATGGTTCCTGCTGCTCTGGGGGAATGATTAAATTAAGAAATATGAAAGGTGAAGAGGAAAGTTCTACAATTTATTTGGGTCAGTGGTAGTGGTCCAATGATTCATTTTCCAGATCTCTTATCTGTATAATTAGCCTACAACGTCTAATACAAGGTGAAAGGCTGGCAACTGACATATATAGCTTGTATTTCTTGCTCTTTAGTATGCAGAATTCAATTTTGTATGTATGTGTATATGTATATATTATATAGTCTGTTATAAGATGCTTCTGTGTCTAGGTCTCCATGATGCTTCATTGTATTTTAATACCAATGATTTCATTTATAACAAAAAAATTTGTAAAAAGTCAGAGATGGGCTATATGACCATTTAGTCCCAGGAGTTGGCAGGGTTGCCCATTGCGTGAAGAGCAACTTTTAGTATTACAAACATCCAAGGGCTTTTAAGCCACTGCATCCATCATCAATTTGAGTTGTGTTTTGCGACTGACATTAACTTTAGAGTTCTCCACAAAGCGTCCAGACTCTCCCCAAGCTGACCTCGCTGGCCCCTGTCAGTCTATATCTAGGCAAGCCAGCGTGGACAACTCCTTTCTGAGATTATTTTCTAAACAGCACATATGCTTCTTTGATGAAAGCACCAGAGCAGCACAAGCTCTGGCCATTGTCCTGATGGGTTGTATGAAATATTTAATTATTTATTTATACTTCTTATGTAAAGAAGCCTAGCATCACCGTTCAGTAAGAAAGCACAAAGTTTAACCCTTTGGTGGGTAGTAAGTGCCCTTGTGTAAATAGGAAACAGACTCTAACAAAGGGGCTTTTAAAAACAAACCAAAGTTATCACCTGTGCAAACTACAACTGTTTTACTTTTAAAGATGCCACAAAAGGATATGGGTGTTTCTGTCCATCCCATCCTCACCCCCACATGAAAAGGTAAAGGGATTTCCCCACCATTTTGCTAATAGTCTTTTTTTTTTAATGGATGTTTGAAAAAAAAAACATATTTCTTTGTAGTTCTGTCAGAAGGAACCACAAATCATCCTCAAGTAGGAATTACAGAGGCTTTTAAGATGCAGAAAAGAAGAAAGACTTACCAGGAGAAGGGTCAGCTATAAATAAGACCCCTCAGGCAGGCTCTGTGTTGGGGACTATTAACGATGTCACTTTCTGCTGTTACTTTCTGCTAGCTTATCCTGGATATACTACTTAAAAACTCTACAAACTTTTTCAATTAAAAAAACAAAAACTCAAAGTTAAGTGGCCCCTACTCAGCCCCACCCCCTTCTTAATTATTAAGTATCCAAATCTATAATGAATTATTACATGATACATGCTTTTAGAAACCAGTGAAAATAAATGCTTAGCTTTTAAAATCTGTCCTAAATGCCTTATACCAGTTGTTTCAATTCACCTTTAAAATGTCAGGGGACATTCTTTTTTGTAAATGCTGTATTTTGCATTGTCTTCCCCAAATTTCTTTAAACTCCCTATTTTCTGGTAGCTCTTTCCCTGAATTCTTTGGTATTCTTGTCCATTTTTACTCAAAGAAGCCACAGAAACCACTTCTTCAGTCCCAAAATGCAATGTGGAATCATTTTTCACACATTTTATTATCATATTGTTAGTTTTACATAAAGCTATTTCACTGTAACATTTTCCATAAATGCTCTCAATGCACCCCAATCAATCTCACCCCCTTCACATTCTCCTTCATTCTCCTCCCACTTCTTAAAATAATTTCAAGATGTTTCATTATCCTAGTCTCACACATGCATTGAAAAACCATCTTTCCCCTCATTCAACCTTTCTTTTGATTCTCCCTGCTTCCATGGACACGCACCCCCAGTAGAGTCCATTTTGTTTCCTTGTCCTTCATTTTCTTTCATTTTTAGTGCATATTAATTGAACAAGTATTTCTGCATAGTATTTCACATGTACACCTACTAGTTTCTATGACTCTCTCTTTATCCAGGCCCTCTAGTCCTTCTTGTTCAATAGCTTTCGAGGCATTTCCTTATGTCATCTTCATATATAGACATACTGTATTTCCTTCAGTATTACACATATTATTACATATATATTGCATATGTACCCTTAATCATTCTCCTTCTTTCTCCCCCTTCTCCCTCATTCCCTGAAGAGTCCCTCATTTACAATTCTCTCTCTCTCTCTCTCATGTTCATAGGGACCAAACTCTTGAATTAGTGGAGGTACCAATAACCAAACAAATGGAAAAAGCCATGATACATCTATACTATAGAATAATACTCATCTGTCAAGAAAAATAAAATTATATCATTTGCAGAAAAATGGGTGAAACTGGATATCATCATCGTGAGCAAGATAAGACAAAGTAAGTAAAAAAAAAAATCACATTTCCATTCACTTATCTTTCCTTCTTAAAGCTTCCCAACAGTTCAGTGGCCCATGATCCAGATACCCTGCTAGCAGGATATGCTATCTCTGTATTTCACAACAAATATAAGTTTTTTTAATAAACCACTAATAACAGATGAGGTCATATTCCCAAGCTTAAAAAGTGAACTTGACAAAACCCATAATCTAAAACTTATTTCAATAACTAGGCATAGATAATATATTTTTTTCAGGACAAGTCTCAATTTCTGTCCATAAGTTTGCTTTGTGTTAGATTTTGATTTAGCCTAGGTCTTCTGTCTTTTTTTCTTGCTTGACTGTTGAAAGAAAAAGCAAAGTTTGGGTCTTGATATTTTCCCCTTTGGCAACTTTCATTTCCTAGGAGAGCTGGATAATTAAATAATTGTGTGTTTTAATGCCTTGTCACTTGAAGTGCAATTAGGGAAAAAATACTTATTTTTTCCTAGTGAGTAATACCTTAAGTAAAAGAACATACTCCAAAGAATGCATTATCTATCTCAGCACATAAAACACACTGGATATTTATTATTTCAGTTGCTATACATCATGTGTCTACACGTTGTAAAATTATATATGTATTTAAAGGGCAAGGGGGTGAGGAAACCTTTACGACTTTCTAATTAATGACAAGCAAAGCCTTTGAAAATGTTTATTAACACAGATGAGAAAGCTAGAAAATTTCTTTGGAAAGAGAAGATTATATGGTCTATGGCCCTTATTTATTTTTGTTTGTAAAATAAGTTCATTGATGGTGCATTTTGTTTTATAAAAAGGGAATACTATTTCTTAGATTCTCTGCCCCTTTACTAAACAGATAATTCAGAACGGAGAGACGCAGCTCTATTTTCTAAGTTTGCTGTTTACAAAAGAAAAACACATGCTAATGTAAGAGTGTAGGAAGAACTAAAGAGAAAACGTCAAACATGCCGCCGTGGCATGCAAAATGCATTCAGCTGTTTGCCTTTACTATGGGGACTTCATTTTCCTGCCCACCGGCTCCCAGACCAAGTGTTTTTGTGTGTTGGGCTAAAAATAGCCAGCCAAGCCTGACAACTAGCTTCTGATTGGCCTAGAGCAGAGGCCATTCAGCCAATCAGAGCTTCTGGGAACAAATGCAATTCTTTTGTGTGTGAGATGCTCAACCCACGTCCAAACAGCTTCGGGCTGTAGAAATGATTTTGCTTGAGATTTAACAAGGTAATAATGCATTTTAGGCCCTTGAAAGGTTTGAAGCAGAACAAAGGCGGGTAGTGAAAATCTACAAAACAAATGCAGAGCTTGGCTGTCCGGGTGGGGGATGAATCACCCAGGGTGCTTGAACTGCAAACATTTGGAAGCCTAAAAAAGAAAATGATCTCAGATGTTTCATCCCCCCCCCCCCCTTTCTTCCTGAGATTTTTAAACTTATTTTTCTAGCGCTTCTATACCCAGACAAAAAAAGCAATTAAAGTTTCTTAAGTTTCTGTCCATGCCGGTTTGTTGATGAATGAAAGCAACTCCTCCCTCCAGCCCTCCCATGTTCCTTTAAATCTCACAGCAACAATAACAAAAGACATCTGTCTTACACGGTCAGTGTTAGAGCGCTTGAAACTTTGGATCCTGGGAATAAAGCGGTCTACATTCTCAAAGGAAAGAAGTTTTCGTTTAATAAGGTGAAGGCAGTCCTGATAAGCAGAACAACACCACCCGATTTAATTGGCAAAAGGCAGGAGCTTTATGTTTCGGCCACCTTCAAGGATTTTAGCCTGCAGGGGCTGCTGTTGCGCAGTAGATGAACTTCTGCAGCGCGACTGTTTCTTCTTTCATCCTAAATCAAAGGAGAAAAAGGACTTGGTAGGTGCCTTTCAGGTAGGACAAAAGGGAGTGGGGAGTCAGTGTTTGAAACCCTAAAGCATGGTTTATGGGCTCTACTGTAGCGGATTACTTCACATGGAACCGAAATGCCATAAAGGACAAAGTGTTGCTACAGTAACCTGGACATGTTACATAACACACAGGAGCACATAAACCATTTCGTGGCTTCACTGTATGGCTCATAATTAGAACATGGTGGGGATACTTCAGTGTTCACTTCTTAAGAAATACACACGGCCATACATTTTGACCTCTTGTGTAGGAAGCCTGCCTATGTCCAATACACCATTGGGGAAAAACAAAATGAGAAGCAAGAGATTCTTTACATATTCTTCTCCAAGAAAATTTTGAATTCAGCATATCTTTCCCTTAAATATAACTTTTATGATAACTGATTATTAAATAAAATCTTAATTACAGTTGTGGCACACAAGATCTAAGGAAATCAAGCATCTCAGTAAAACAGAATCAAAATTTTTAATTGTCTAATCATGTACAATTACAGAATAACACAAAAAGGTCATATAATTTAAAAAGAGACCCAGTCTGTCATAAAATACCAAGTTTTGATTAATACCAAGTTTTTGGTTCCAATCACATTTATGAGCCAATAATGGTATTTTTCTTTAAAACATGAATGCATCAACATCATATTCAACCAGAAAATATTACAGACACCGGAATGATACTATCTTTTTAAAAGGTCATCTAGTTTATAACAGTTTCCATTGTAACAAATAGTGCATTAAAAAGAAAGGAACAAGTTCCACCCAGGAATAAGAATGGGAAACAGCTAAATCCCCAGATGACTATATGTAGTTTTCAACAAGCTATACTGGGAAAGAGTATGAGCTTTGTTTCCTTGCAGTACTGTTGGCCTAGAGCCAGTGAAAGCAATCCATCACCAAATGTGTGGCTGCAACTGTCCTTGAATAAGAGAGAGTCTACTCGCTACTTCAGAGGTGGGTGCTATGAAGAGCTCAGCCTAATGTCCTTTGACTTGTCATCCTTAGTTGCTCAAGTCACAGCCATGGTGCTATTACCAGGAGGCATAGCCAGAGAAGAAGAGGTGGGAGAAGGAAAGTATCCTCTTTTCCCGTAGGCAGGTTCCAAAGCCTGCAGGAAAACCATCTTCCTCACCTTCCTAGAGGCACAATGGGATCAAGAGATTCTAAAGCCACTCTCTTTCCATTGCTGGTCATCACTACAATAAAAACTTAAATGACTGTGACTTAAAATAGATGCGCTTGAAATATTACCCCATTTTTCATTACCCCATTCTCCCATTTCTCCCAGGCTTCCCTTCCCTTCCCTCACTGGTCAGTCCAAGTGGTAAGAGACAGATATTATGCACTAGACTTCACGCAAGACACAGAGAGGCAAGACACAGAAAAAGGAAAGCCTTCTTGGCTTTGATTTCCAGGCCTCATAGTGATACTTGTGGGAAGCTACAAGAAATGAGTGGCTAAAGCCAACATGAGTGCCAGTAGCATAGAGAATCTCCCTCTAATGCAGACAGTCCCAGTGGTGGCGGGTCCCAAAGCCATGGAATCAGGTCTGCTTCCCAACATACATGTAAGGGAGGCAGGAAGGTCAAGGTTAACATTAGGTTTAATGACAACAGAAGTGTCCACATGTACTTTTCATCCCTAGGTGCCCAATGCAAAGATCCCCACAGGACACTGCTCTGCAAGCACCTAAGAGCTTCCAGAACTCAAGAGCATTGTATGAAAATCCGAGGTGAGTCTCCTTCCTGTTCCTAGGAAGTTTCAAGACCCTCAATCTTTGATTCTATTTTGGCAATATATTGGAGATTTGGATTAGAATTAAAAGCCATTTAGTGTAAGAGAAATAATGGAAGAAGTAATTTCTGGGATATCTAAGATTTAAGTCATATGAACAGATACACTTCCTATTTATCAAGAAAAAGTTTATTTATTGCTATATATGATCCTCAGTATGATTTTATAAGGGAGTATTTTTTACAATCAATTAAGCAAGCCATCTTATTTAATGCTATTTTTCACAATACACTGGGATTTGTCATTATTATAATTTCTGCGCAATAAACTGTGTGTGTGTGTGTGTGTGTGTGTGTGTGTGTGTGTGTGTGTCTTAAACTCAGGGCCTGGACACTGTCTCTGAGCTTTTTTTTTTTTTTTGCTCAAGGCTAGCACTATACAACCTGAGCCACACCTCCACTTCTGGCTTTAAGGTACTTCATTGAAGATAATAGTCTTATGGACTTTTCCCACCTGAGCTGGCTTTGAACCTCAGTCCTCAGATCTCAGCCTCCTGAGTTCCCTGAGCAAATGACACCTGGCTTACTTAAGAAAACTTATGGGTTTATAAACACTAAATGGAAAGACTGGCTAAGAGCATTCTTTGTTTCTTTTGCCAGAACAAAGTTGACAACTGAAGTACATTCCTGGGTGATTTTGTTACAATATCCTTCTCATGTCAGAAGTACCTGCATAAGGGCATGGTTGGTAGTTCATTTTGGAAGCAGAATCAAGAAGGAATACTTTCATGGAAACAGTATTTTGTCATTAAAGATGACTTGAGGATTTAGAGATTTACTAGTTAGAGAAGTCACTCACGGCTGGGAAGCTACAAGCTAGAAACCAGATGATTGTAAACCAGTAAGAAACCATAGCTGCATGAAGAGATCTCTCACCAAGACTTAAAATTTAGTAGTCCTGTGGCTAGTATAGCCATCATTTGTTAATGTTAGGATTACAGAAGCACTTACAATTTCCAGTTTCTAGGTAGACAAATAATCTAGGATGCCACAAAACAGCTAGAACTGGAAAAACACTTAGTGAGTCAGTCTGAAATCTAGAGAATCATGGTTGGGATCACAGTATTACCATCAACTTTTATAAATTTTAGAAATTGCTTACATTGTTAGGAATCCAGAAATACACAGGAGAAATTTTGCTATCAACATTTCTGTACCCCTAAGAAACCAGAGATAACCAATTGAAATTGCAATTTGGGGACAAAATTGAGAAAATAACCAAATGTAACCTATTACAGAATTAGAATCATAGTCTATATATTTAGATGATTATATGGTCAGATTTTCCAGTATGGTCCTCCTGTACTTCTCTTGGAGTAAAATTATTAATATCCCATTTATTCTCTATTCAAATATAGACTCCAAATTTTATTTCCATTGTACTTAGGGAGCAAATAAGAAAATATCCAAATTCCACTTTTGTGTAAAAACTGTTAAGTCACTGTGCAAAACAAATGCCCTGGGTATCCATAAAAATATAATTTGTTTTATACATGTCTATTGTGTGTATATTGAGTTTGAATTCCAACCATTCCTCCAAAGAAAATGAATGCAAATATCCAGAACCCATGTATATATTAAAAACATATAAGTGACCAGTAACATGAGAATGTGATCCTTACAACCAGAGTCTCTGAGATGAGATCAAGTGTTTATATGTATCACTGCTTCCTTCTTTCTCTCCTTCTTTCCTTCCTTCCCCTGTCCTTCCTTCCTTCCCTCCTTTCCTCCTTTCCTTCCCTCCTTTCCTCCTTTCCTTCCCTTCTTTTCCCTTCCCTTCTTTCCCTTCCCTTCCCTTCTCACCTCCCTCCCTTCCTTCCTTCCCATTTTTGCAGTCCTAGACTGAACTCAGATTCAACTCTGTGTGTGTGTGTGTGTGTGTGTGCGTGTGTGTGTGAATATCACTGTGATTTGTTTTTGTTGCTGTTGCTGGTGGTGGTGGTGGCTGTGTTAGTCTCCTGTACCTTATCTTTATGTCATATTCCATACTAGGAGGTAAAGTAAAAAAAAAGCATATGAAACTATTGCTGAAAGGCTTCTGTCTACAGAAGAGACTGGAACCTCTGTGTTGATGGAACTCAGGGATGCTGTATAACAGCTGCGAGCTCCACCAGGGTCTTCTGCATACAGAAGATATTTCCATTGAATCTTGATGAATCAATAAGAATGTGCAAGAATAAATAAGAACATTCACAACAAGAAGAAGGTGACTGGGAATAAAATGAGTTGCTCTATGGGACACTGGCATGTGGATACAAAATGTGATTATAAGAGGTTGGTGTGACATACAAATTCAAGCTATATTCACACTGAAAGCAATGTAGTATAATATAGACATAGATATTGACTATGAGCTGCTTATAAAGAAAGCCTATAAGAAAAATTAAGCCTCCTCATTTAGTGCTCACTATTGAAAGGAAAAAGAAAATAAAACCAAATTTTTAAACAGGGAAGAATTTCTGAAATTAATCTCCCTACCACTTAACACAGATTCAGATTTCATTATTTATTGTTCACTCTTTTGTTTATGTCATTCACACTCTTAAAAAAATTGTGCCAGTACTGGGTGCTTGAACCCAGGACCTGGACTCTGTTCATGAGCTTTTTTTTGTTCAAGGCTTGCACTCTACTAGCCTTGAGCCACATTTCCACTTCCAGCTTATTGCTGGTAAATTTGGACTTTCCTGTGTGGTCTGGTTCCCAGTGGCAATTCTCAGCTTTCAGCCTTCTGATAGCTAGGATTACAGGCTTGAGATACAAGCAACACCATTCAACGCTCTTCTTAAATGCGACAAGCAGCCCTTTCTTCCTTAGATCATTCACATGTGTTTCTGTTTGCTGGTTTGCATGGCTGAATTTTTGCTGGTTCTGGGGCTTGAGCTCTCTGAGCCTGGGCACTGTCCCTGAGCTCCTTTTGCTCATTGCTAGCACTCCATCACTTGAGCCACTGCTCCACATTTAGCTTTTTCTGTGATTAATTGGAGATTAAAGGTACATGGACTTTCCTGCCCGGGCTGGCTTTGAACCATGACCCTGAGATCTCAGTCTCCTGAGTAGCTAGGGGTATAGACCTGAGCCTCCAGTGTCTGGCTAAACCATTCACAGTTTTAGGATAGCTTATAGTCTTGCTTTTCATCTTATAGTCATACTATGGTAAGCTTCCATATCTGTATTTAATATTTAAACCAAGTTTTGTTGGCTACAAACTGGAAGTCACTGTGGTTGAAAGCATGTAGAAAGCTCAATTCATTATTTCTTCTGCCTAAATATTATTGAAGATGCAATATGTAAGCTCTCCTACTCACAAACCCACAAACTCACCTACTCTGTCTTCAGAGCATTTTATTGAACTCTTCACTTTCGAGTCATTCTGTCATAGTGCCTGTTTTTCTCAGTAAATTTTACTTAGCTTGGTGAAGGGGTGCTTCATGAATTTAAGCCCTTTTGACATAATATACAGCTAGGATTATGTTGTATGCAACCTATTCTGTACCACTAGATTTATCCTAAATTATTTTCTGGGCTTCTGAGGGAGCTGCTTTCATGTTTGTTATTTCAAATACTAATTCAAGTATCACAGTGTTACCTCTTTCTTACCTCAAAAACCATCTAAGAGAAATCTTAGTTTTGTAGATCACAAATATATGAAATCTCTTGGGTGCATATGCCTTTACAGGGACTAGTGATTATTTTACTTTATATCTTAAACCCAGTTTCTACTAAGGAAAAACTACTTTTTAATCTATCTATCATCTATCCATCTATCTATCTGTCTATCTATCATATCTATCTATCTATCTATCTATAATCTATCCATTTATCTATCTATCCATTGGTATATCTGTTATAGTTCTTAAATCTAGAAATATTTTTTCCTCAAAATGAATATTAAAAGTAAGTCTCAGAATTGTTGTAAGGATTATTTTCTCTTTTCCAGCTATAGTTCCCTGATAGTTATAACTGATATGAAAACCCCAAAATATTTTGGGTTTGGTTCAGATTAACATCTGTGACTCTAAATGTTATTCCAGACTTTTGATTCCATAAGTTAAAAATGCATGAGTCAAAGGTTCATGCCAGATTTTTGTTCTCAGATACCATCAGCTTTAGCAACAAAGCATGTGAATGATAAATATAAAATTAATGTTATCTGAGCTACAGACAGTCTCATGCTTATGGTCAGGTTCTTTCCTCAAAGCTGATTAGTAAATTGTTTCAAACCCAGAATTAGTGCTGCGCTGAAACAGTGCTATACTGTTGTGAAGCACAGGGAAGCTAGCCCATCTGTACCTGGCGTAGAGACAGCTGAGTCTCCTGAAGACCTTTGCTTATGAGCTCTCAGTTGGTGTACAATGGTAACGCTGGTGAATTTTTCATCTTGAAGTGCTTTCTACATACTTAGGCAATTTCTATCAATAGTATTCCTAGGTTTACTCTACCGTTTACAAACACAAAGATGTTAATACAGTTGTATATGACACAAAAAGTAAAGAAGCAGAAACTGAATCCAGAAATTTTAGCTGAAAGGCTAGAATTCTCAAAGATCAGTGCTAGAAAGAGTTGATGAAGATGGGGGAATGGGGAGAGAAGAAACTGCTCAGAGCAAGTATAAGTATGAAGAGAAATGAGAATGAGGATGAGAACTTGAGCAAAATTACCTGTGATAAAGGAATTCTAATCACCAAGAGGGCAGAATTTTGCTTCTCTTCTCCTATTCTATTTTTTTTTGCATTCTTCTCTATTCTTGTATCATCATTCTTTTTCCTCTTCCCATTTTCTTCTTTTACTACTACAGACACTACTATAAAATATAATTGAGCAGTAGGAAAAATTGGATTGGAGCTGACCTGGCTTAGCGTGACTGACCAGTTGTTCTGGTTTTTCTATGTCTAACGGACATAAGTTCTAAAAGGAGAAATGTTCCTAGAGACAGATTGGTGCTCTTTTGGTTTGTATAGAAAGAAAAAGCCTCTCTATGGAGACAACCAAGAAAGAAAATAAGGACAAAGAAGAATTCCTCAGGAGCAGTGATTATGGGAAGTTGTAGGAGCTGAACTTAAAGCAGCCGGGACAGATATTAAGTCCTAAATTCCAAATACATCATGACCATTATGTATAAGTTTGTTTGATCATTTATGTCCCAACTTCTTAAGAAAATTCAAACAGATGAGATTTGGCCACAACCTAGATCACAAGTTTGTGAAAAGTCAAAGAGGATAGAAGCTGTTTTTATCTGATGAGAGGAACTGAAAAAACAGCTATGATAAAAGTATACCTGTACCAACATGGGAAAAAAATTATACTACTCAAAGTTCTCAGTGAAATTTTTAGGTTGATTTATTTGTGATTGAAAAAATATATACATGCCTATCAATTTAAATTTCACATGTAGGCAATAATTTTTGAGATTATCCAATTTATTTACTGTTGGTTGAAATGTTCTATGCAATTCTAGAATGACAACTTTGTTCTTTTCTTTTCTTTTTTTTTTCCTTTGGCCAGTCCTGGGGCTTGGACTCAGGGCCTGAGCACTGTCCCTGGCTTCTTTTTGCTCAAGGCTAGCACTCTGCCACTTGAGTTACAGCGCCACTTCTGGCCATTTTCTATATATGTGGTGCTTGGGAATTGAACCCAGGGCCTCATGTATATGGGGCAAGCACTCTTGCCACTAGGCCATATCCCCAGCCCCAATGACTATGTTCTTGTTTGTTATATGTAAGCACAGATTGTTGGTTAAACTTGAGTTACTGTCTTTATTGTCTCAAAATTATATCTAATTGTGAGTCTGTTTTGATGTTTGGAAATACTGCTAAATAAATATTTGTTTCCTGTTGCTCACTCTAAATGAGTGCTTTTTTTATGTGCTAATACATTTAAAGAACTTCATAACAACAAAAAATAAACTTCCCAAAGCAACAGAAAGAACAGTCTTTAAAACAGTTTATTGTTTTTTTTCATGGCACTCTATAGCATATTTTAGATGGTTTCTAAAGGTATTTTGTTTTAAATATATAAAATACACAGAACATTATGAAATGTTTTTTAAAGTTGGAAATCACCTTGTTGCAATACAGTTTGTCAAGACAAAACACAAAAAGCGACAGATAATCATTTAACTACAAGAAAACTCTCAAACTGAAGAATAAGTCATCTTTGTTGCTCAGTGCCCTTAAATTGCCAACCCTGCATTTGTCCTATAGTAATGTCTTCTTTACAGGCTACCAACGATATGTTTTGGGCTTGTAATTCTACCATTTGTTGATCATATTCAGGCTCTTACTATCCCAGAATACAATTGGGCAATTCTTTATCAATCACATTTCTACCCCAATTCCATCATTGATATATGTCCTTTGGCCTCTATTTATTTTTTTGACAACTGTCTCACATGGGGGATTCAGCTCTAATAAGACATATTCCCAAGGCAATTACACTTCTTATGCCAGAAAATGTCCATATCCACACATTGGTAGATAGTAACTGTCACTGAATGGTGATGACAGCAAATGACCCATTGACCAATTCCATCTTGTTTGCTACTATTCTGCATCGCTTCTGGAATCAATTGGTGTTTGTTAGTTCTTCTGGGAAGCAAAATCCAAGAGTTAGAAATGCTAACAAGAAAATATTGGGAATAATACCCATGAACCAAAAAGGCATGAGGGTAAGAAGTTCCAAAGGAAGCTTTCACTGTGATGGAGATCTGGTTCCTCTAAAAGAAAAGAAGAAAGGCCAGAAGATCAAGGAGGATAAGACTCCAAAGTAACACAGCTCTGAGAAAATCTCAGATTCGAGTAGAACGTCCTTGTAAGGACTGCTCTGAAACAGTCTTGTGCTGCCAGCAATGGAAGCCCTCTTTTACCACAGCCATGTTTACAGGTTGAGCAGTGTGCAGGAAACCTGGGGTCTTGGCTCAGAGTTAAGCTTTTATCAAAGGCGCTGGCTCCTAGAGGCTGTCATCTCCTAAGCTCTTTTTGACAAGTTTTCCTTGAAGAGTGATCTGAGTAGTAAAGGGAGCCTCAGAGAGGGCTCTTCTAAATACTTTTCACTGACACAAAGTCATTTGAACAATTTATTCAGTTAAGACTGTCATCCAAACACAAAGTAAGTCCATGAGTATAAGATTAAAGAAGCTACCGATGACTGTTCTGTAATGAACATTTTCTTCCTCAGTCTTCCTCTATCCTTATTATCTTTTAATATCGTTTTAGTTGTAGGCCCTATTTTGACAAAAATGCATCCTGCATCTTTGTTTTCTTGGCTGTGTAGTTGTTGTAATATAAAAATACGTTTTCGTTCATTTTCCTAATGAGGGAAACCCAAATAAGGTAGTATGAAAACAAATTATTCCGTCCCCTACATACACAGACACACTATGTACAGACCGCACTTCCATAAGCCCCTAACTTCTGAAAGGTCTTGAATTAAGATAAATATGATAAACATCTTATTTGGCATTGTATTTCAATGAATTCTCAGTCAGTTAAATGAAAGGGCAGTCATCAGGTTATCATTCTCCCCCTTGTCTCTTCCATCTCCCACCATTGCAAAACAAACAATCCTCTGGGTAAGATAAGGACAGCATCCCCCTCCCAGTTTCCTTGTACTTCCTGCTAAGAGAGATTAATTTGCCAGGATGTGAGGATGTTGATCTTCATGAAAGCTGGTCTCTTGCCTAATTAGGTAAAGTTTGCTCATCCATATTACTAGCAGGCTTCCTGTTTCTCCTTAATGATAAATAATTTTGTGCTACATGAAAAAAACTTGTACATCCAATTGTTATGAGAGCAAACATTCTACTCAGAAAATATGGTACACAGAGAGGAATCTATTTCTTTAAAGTTCCTAATAACCCATCCTATTTCAAGGTATCCAAATGACCACATTTACAGCATCTAAAACTCATTTAGTCAGAATGTATTAAATGCAGTGTCCAATATCTATTCTCTTCTTTTCAAAAAATAATCAAAATATACTCCCAGGTGGTTGATGTTATTTAGAGATGTGTCTGGCTTCCTGAAAAATTAGTGGTCTTGCCAGGCACCAGTGGCTCATAGCTATGATTCCAGCTAATCAGGATGCTGAGATCTGAGCATCAAGGTTTGAAGTCATTCCAGGCAGGAAAGTTTATGAGAGTCTTATGTCCAGTTAAACACCAAAAAGCCAGAAGTCAAGCTGTGATTCAAGTGGCAGAGTGCCAACTTTGAGCAAAAAAAATTGTTCAGAGACAGAGGCTAGGCCCTGAGTTTAAGCCCCATGGCTAACACACACACACACAAACACACATACAAACACACAAATACACACTATAATGATAGTCATTGTATTCAACTTACAATGTATTTGTTTAGGTCTATAATGTATATGCCAAATATTGAAATATAGATTCTGAAATGTTTATAACATTAGTATTAACTGTTTACATGGTCCTGAAATAGGAAGATGTCACCAACCTATCCTGAGAGAGAGCCTAAATGATAATAAAACTACTGACAATGTGAGACAGAAGATAAAACAAATAATTTTGTTCCAAACAGTGGCCATTACATGGGCTTGGTCTTAAAAGTGGGAAAATTAGAAAATACAGCCCTATTCTGATACATTTTATGAGTTCAAATTTGCACCTCTACTTTTCTATCTCACATGCTACAAGTTAGTGTGTACAGCCGCTCCTCTTCTTTTTCTCACCTACCCCAAATCTGGCTCTTCCTCTAAATTAGAACATGATTAATGTTCAGAATATGTACAAGTATACTGGTCCTCCAAGCTTACTGTTACTTTGGAACACTGTGCAACAAAAGCCTATTCAAAGGGAGTATACCTTTCTTTAGAAGCTTGAAATCATATTTGAAGTTCTGAGACATTCAATAAAGTCAAGAGATATCAGCTTCTCTTCTCTTTATGAGGGATGTTATTTTTTTGCCAATTTCAAGTGCTATCAAACTTAGGGCCAAACCTCACCCTTGGGCCCAATTGAATGGAACTAGCAAGTAAAAAAATATAACTTGTAAATGGACTGTAGCTTCAGGAGAACAAGATTGTTTAATATATAATAAGGGATAAAGCACAGATCTTAGATGAAGGACTTGGGTATCATAATAGGAAGTATGGGGCTCTGTGTAATTTTTATTAACCTGTCAAGAGTTTTGATTTCCTGATGTGTTTAACGTTTCAACGATCACTTCTTTATGTTTTTTTAAAGATCAAAATGAGTAGCATAGGTAAGTACATACTGCTTTGCAAATAAATATTCAGTAGATCTTAATTGTGTAGGATAGCATACAGATTCAGAATATTATGTTTATTAAATAAAAATCTGGCAGAAAATGATTCCTTGCTTTTAATACCCTATCAAATATATCAAGTTCTAGAAAAGCCATGCAAAATTGATTAGAATGGGAACCCTCTAGCTCGAAATACAGTGAAGAATATGAACATATGTTCCAATCTTGGGAACCATTCAATGTTTAAAAATAATAATAAAAGAAAACTATTCCCAAATCTTTGTTTAGACTGACATAAACTGAGATGAAAACCTTGATACCATGAGAAGAGCTGTCTCTTTGTTAAATAAATAAATAAATAAATAAATATAATTCATTGACAAATAAGAAGGTATTTTAGCAATTGAAACCCATCAGACACTTCCTTCATTTAAAATATGTTGGCCTTGAAGCCAGTAATAGGGCATAGAAAGTATTTCTAAGTGGATAAGTTTGTTTGCTCCAAACCTTTGTTTCTGACTTTATATCCAAGTTACTGAGGACTTGGATGTTGATTTTGTCCAGAAGAGGAACTTTTGGGTTTGATCATTAGGCATAGAGTTTCTGTGGTTAGGAACCCAAATGATTTCTTTATGTATTCAGATGACTTACTTGTGGTTTATATAATGTGGTCTGATATCAGTTCTAGATTCTATAAACTTGACATTAGCATCATAGAGACTTGATTTGGAGTAGAAAGTGATATAAGTGTGTAAAAGGCTTTCCCTCATGATACCAAATGCTGACTGTACAGTGTGTGCAGAAGACGTTTGTCCTTTCATGAACTTATCCCATCATTTGCTAAGACCAAACACAAAAAAGAACTTGACTAGATAAATGGGTTATCCCTTTCTTTGTTAAGCCAAAAGCCTAAGAAGGTATTAGGACTTCAACTGAAGAAGGTGATAGGTGGTCACTCTGCTATTGAATTTGAATTCTCTATTCAATCCAGAAGCTAATTCACAATGACTTTTCTGGACCTGGCCTCCAGTCCACGATACTTTTCCTTTAAGCCCTGGACTGTATGCTGTCTCTAGAAATGGTCTGTTTAAGTGACATTCTAATGTTTTAGTCATGCTTGAAACCACCATAATATTGTGTGTGTGTGTGTGTGTGTGTGTGTGTGTGTGTGTGTGACAGAGACAGAGAAACAGAGAGATAGAGATAGAGAGAAACTGGGGACCAAAATGAGAGCCTCATGCTAACCCTCTCACTTGAAACATGCTCCTAGTCCTTTATCTTTATTGCAATGTTGACATCGGATCTTGTGTGAACTTTCTAGGAGTTGGGAGCTGGCCTAGAAATACAGTTCTACTTGCACCTCTGAGATAGCTGTAATTATAGGCATAAGCCACCATGCTGGGAACAGAAACTATCCTGATGAATGTACATTTATGAGACTTTGAATTCTTCTAGCTTATTGCTATTTTCCAAATATATTTTCTAAAACTGTATTTGATCTTTTTTTAAATTTCCGTGTGAAATTTAGAGTTAATCACACTGGAGTAAGTTTGATCTTGCAGAATGTTTTAGAGAATATTTCCTCTTCTTCAGTTTTCTTGAAGATTTAATGCCTCCAGTAGGCCAGCTGGGCCTTTCATTGATTCACAATGGACTTTGAAAGGGCTTGGATCAAGGACATAAGAACTCATTGACTTGGTGGGACACTCTGAAGACAAGTGGTATAAAACCATGTCAAAGACTTCAAGATGGAGCAAGCTTGGTGACATGGTGCCCCTAGAAGGGTTGCAAGTGACAGTGAACACTGATCAAGTCAATTTCTTGAGGGAATAAAGATCCTAAGGAAGTAGGCCTGCTGCAATGGATAGAAGAGGCTAGAAGATTTAACAGATTACATAGCATCACTAATGCGTTCAATCCTAGCTATTTTCTATAGACTAGGGCTAGGCTTGTTAATATCCTTGACAATAAGGCTCCAAAATACAGTTAACCAGATGGTCATACTCAACTACCAGAAGAAAAGGAACCACATTATCATGTAGCAAAGGATGTATATACTTCTGAGACATATGGAGCTGGTTATTTAATTATGGTATCTATAAGTAGACTAGACATTGGCTAATGAGACAGGCATCTCACTCATCTGTACAACCTAAAATTCTGAGGATGATTGAGGAGTTAAAGGAAGTCTCAAAGATAAAGTCACATTTTGTTTGTGTAATCATTGTGCAATTATTCTCAGATCAAGAACCATAATTAGATGTTCAGTAGGAAGAACTTTGACATAAAATATCAAGTAAATACTTCAATGGTTCCCTCAGTTATTTCAATGACTGGACACTGGGAAAATACATTTAGAGTATTAGATATAGAGATTGAGCTGACACTGAAAGCCAGAGATCTAACATCTCTGTGGCCCTTCTATCACTGTTGATAGGAGGCTCAAAGAAGTAGAATCATGGGGCTGGGGATATGGCCTAGTGGCAAGAGAGCTTGCCTCGTATACGTGAGGCCCTGGGTTCAATTCCCCAGCACCACATATACAGAAAACGGCCAGAAGTGGCGCTGTAGCTCAAGTGGCAGAGTGCTAGCCTTGAGCAAAAAGAAGCCAGGGACAGTGCTCAGGCCCTGAGTTCAAGGCCCAGGACTGGCCAAAAAAAAAAAAAAAAGAAGTAGAATCATGCAACACTAACTGATCCTACATGAGCAAGATTATCATGAGAATCACTGTCCTATTATAGAGAATGATTAGTGACATCAGTTAAAAAGAACTAGAGCGGTAGTCACTATCATAGTTCTGTTTCACTAATAATCAGGCTAACCTCAGCAGGTGGATTATAAAATACCAATCAAATCCAAATAAGATCATGGTCAGTGATTATTACAAGTCAAGAACTTGTTAGTACTGATCACAGCTCATGTCTTAGATGTGGAACTACTAATGGAGCAGGTATCTGATAATATATACATTCACACACATACATATACACATATATATGTATGTGTGTGTATATGGGTATATATGTGTATATATATGGTATGGATATATATATATATAGAGAGAGAGAGAGAGAAGGAGAAATTTGCTTACAATCACAACTGGAGAGGGGAATACTGTCTAACGGGCAAAGAAGATGATTCTACTAAACATCTTTAAAGTCACTGGCCAACTCTCATTAGTCTTGTCAATCTCAGAATGTGAGTAGTGCTAGAGTTGAGAAAACCTGGCTTAGAGGAAGATATATTTTGATAGACTTGTATGAAATTGCACCTTACTGGGATATTTTGATTAAACTAGACAAAAATGTTTACATCTTGGAAGAGTAATTGATTTTGTTTAGTAAGAAGAGTTAAGTCTCCTCTTACATAATAGGGTAGGGAAAAATAGGTGTGGACTTTAACACCTTCTCAAACCTCTTGTCCCAATAGAATTATCAATAGGCACGAGCAACAACTTGTGTTAAACATGGTATGATTTTATAGGGTTGATTGCCCAATTTGGGGAGATTAGGCAAAGCCACCAAATACGTCCCTGGAAGAGGCAGGAGATATTGAATGAGTACCAGTTCTCTGAACATAAGATCAAATTGAGTGATGAGAGTTTTAGTTCATCCACATTACCTTCCTCTGAATTTTCCCCCAGGAAGATAGGCCCAGAGGGACCTTTGAGAAGCTGCTCTCAGTTATACTGGGAGAAGTGACACATGATGTTGGCTATGTTCATTATGAAGATATTTGGGTAAGACCTTCACTCAAGAAATAACTTTTCACAGTGGTGCAGTTTGCTTCTTGCTTCTTGGTATCAAGTTATGAGAATCGACTTCAAGCTGCCTGCTTTGCTTTCTTTTTCTCCATGTGATATAAAATGCATACACACAAAGCTGGCAAAACAGACAGGGTGATTTATTTTAACATGAATTATAATATATAATTGGTAGTGACTTGTCAGATGTCTATGGTTCTCGTTAGCATACAAAATACAGCTTCCTTATACAGCTTCCTTGTTAGCGTTCTTTCCTCCAAGAAAGGGTCATTCATTTGCGTTTCACTTTAGATTACTTTTGATATACTCATCCACAGAGAGGAAATGCATATTTAACAGAAACTTTTACCTAAAGAATTTTTTAAGAAATAAAGGAAGATGCAATTCACGTGGTAATATTGGGGGGGGGGTCTTTATTTTATGCCTTTTGCTTATATTCCCTGTACGCCTGCCTTATGCTATAAATTTACAAAACAGACATATTAGTACTTGAAATCAATCTTGACCATAGACTTTTTCTTAGCGGTTCCTTGCTTTTATGCTTTTATGGCATTGTAGCAAATTGATCTTTAGTATCATATTTTGTGCATTTGCATAAATATTTTTACGGGTTAGAAGACCCACTTTCCATACTTGAAAATATTTCCAGTAACACCATCTACTTTGAAAAGTTATTTCCTTTTGAAAAGACTTTTTATAATCTTATTTATCTCTATCTGCTCACTTCTTCTTTCCTTTTTATTTAGCCACTGATGAAAAAGCTTTCTTTTCAGGCTGGGAATATGGCCTAGTAGTAGGCTTGCCTCATAAACATGAAGTTCTGGATTTGATTCCTCAGCACCACATAAACAGAAAAAGCCAGAAGTAGTGCTGTGGCTCAAGTAGCAGAGTGCTAGCCATGAGCAAAAAGAAGCCAAGGACAGTGCTCAGGCTCTGACTCAAAGCCCTAGTACTGGCCAAAAAAAAAAGTTTTCTGAGGAGATAACCGTGGACACTTCAATTGTTTTATTGTTTTTCAACCTTTGATATCTACCTGCCCAAGTATAATTATATCATATACATGATTTAGTTTAAAATTTTGTTTATTTCATGACCATAAGTAAAATTTTATGAAATAGATCAGTTGCCTCTTACAAAAACAGAATCATCCCCAGTTAATTTTGTTAAAAACAATTTATTTAAAAATATAAAATTAAATAACCATATACATATAAAATATATAGATAAGTAGTCTACACATTGTCTCCTAGTTTAGGAGATTATTTACCTGGAAAAGGGATTTAGCCCAGTTGACACACTATTAAAAACAGTATAATTTTAGTGACTGGGTGAATAACCCATTTTGCAAATCAACAACCTATGTGAATGTTTCAAGTTTAAACAATGAGAAGTCACTTGGTTGACCCAAGTAGCATTGTTATCTGAATGAATTTGTGTTTTGTTTTTCAACTGAAGGCAACTCATCTGATTAGAAGATGAACATACCTAAAGCAATAAATGAAATAATCTTGGGACAGAGAATTGACACAAGCGTGATCCATTATTTTGTCTGCCTGAGGACTGAAGCTGCCTTACATCCACATACCTTAATTACTAGGAATGAAAATGGAGTCCACCTGTGTCAACATGACTTATATATTTGCTCTGAGAAAATTATTACCCACGAAGAATATAGCCAATAAGTAATTTCACTCTTGCTGGGCGTCGATGGGTCACGCCTGTCATCCTAGCTACTCAGGAGGCTGAGATCTGAGGATGGCATATCAAAGCCAGCTTGGGCAGAAATGTCCTTGAGACTCTTATCTCCAATTAACCACCAGAAAACCGGACGTGGGACCTTGGCTTAAGTGGTGGAGCATTAACCTTGGGCTGAAGAGCTCAGGAACAGCGCCCAGGCCCTGAGTTCAAGCCCCATAACTGAATAACAACAACAACAACAATAACAATGATGTAATTTCACTCTTGGCTTTATAAAACTTGTACAAACCATTTTGGCAAATTGTTTGCTCATCTAGGCAGGCAGTTCTCCTGGGATAATACATTGCTAATCTGTCAAACAGCCCACTTATTTTACTGACTATCTCAGCTTATAGACCCTTGGCCTCACTATGTCTACCATATTATTGCAAATGTTCATCAATGGCTGTCAGTTTGTCTTGTGAGACCTACCTTAAATCAATTGTGATCAGACATCTAACTCCTTAGGTAATGAGTTGTGGTTTTTCCCTTCAGAGACAGAACTCAACCTCACCATGCATGTGGTGCTGTCCCTTGCTGCAGTAGCTTTTCCTGTTCCATGTGGTGTCTACATTTGGGAAAAATACAATTGGTAGTTATAGATGTAGTATCTTCCTTATTTCCACTCACATAATTAATTATCACTTCAGTTCCTCCAGTGCTGCAGACTCAGACACACTAAAATTAACAAAAGAATACTTCTACTATACTTAGTTCTTACCATTCTTCTGAATATGGCTTATTTGAACAAGAATTGCTTCTCGATTTGTTAATTCTATATCTTCAAAAATATAAAACCATATAAACGTATGTAGATGGAGTGACTCTGGGTAGATTTCCTAACTTTATAATGCCTCAGTCACCTCATCTTTAAAACAAAGATCCTAAAACTAGTAATATAGAGGCATTTCTAATACACACTAGCACTGGATAATTATGATGTGAAAGTAATATTCTTTCTTATTTTTATACCAACCAATATTGGGAACTGGAAAAATGTGATGGATACATAGAACAGGGAATAATTGTTCCTGAAAGATGGGCCAACTAAAAGAACTTCTATAACAAGGTTAACTGCTTACTCATCACTGTTTCTATAAACCATTGTCTCATGCTGCCTTTAAACGTATTTTTTCAACTGTCCAATCCTATTTTCCAAATTTCTTTGTAAGACTACCATTCCAAATACACACATATATATATCTGATATTTTTAGAGAAACACTCATTCACACATAAAGTATTCATTCATTTAGAGAACTAATCACTGACTAATTCACATTTTCATGAGCTTTAATATTTCAGTGGCTATCTTGACAGAATAAAAATACGTAAAACCTGCCTGGGAAACTGAGTTAGCAACTGTTATGTGCAAGATCTCCAAGTTCAGAGGGCAAAGGGTGATATCCCACAGGGCTGTACTTCAGAGAATAAATACAGGCTCTTGATGTGCAGAAGCAACAATTTCACTGAGGATAAGAGAACTATTTTTTTGACAAACTTAGCACCCAATCCAGTTTCATTATTTTAGGATATAAAACTGTTTAGTGATTAACTTTGTTTACACTTGGAAGAGTGCTGCTTCCTTTTTTGAGGAAGAAAAAGGCAAAAAAGCTCATAAAATTTCAAAAAGCTTTTTACTTCAAATAGTTCTTACAAAATTGCCTTTGGATGAGTTGAGTGTAGAGGAATCAAAACCATATGTATTACACTTCTCTTTAAAATAAACATTGATTTAAAAATTGAGGGAAAATTCTTGGAAACATAGACTTTAGTCTTTACAGACTCCAAATTGTCAAAAAAATAAAAATAAAAAGCAACTTTAAGAAATTTGATAAGCCCAAAGCACAGCTGGGTTTACCCATCCTTAATTATAGTGTTTTCATTGTATGTCATGTAAAAATAAACAGCTTCAGAAGTGGCCTACATTCAGCTATTTTAAGAGTGTGGGGATTTTCATTTGCCTCTGGAGTAAGTTTTGCCCAAATCCTAAACTTTAACTGAATCACATTGTTATATTTGAAATATTAGACTATTATGCACTTGTTCTATATTACGTAATTTTCAAATATTCAGCCTTTGATCCAAACCAAAACAAATAGAATACTAAGGAATACCTATGCATGATCATTATAGGGTGGTTTCTCCTGACTTGTCAGCACACAATGAAAACCTGGTACATGTAGTTAAATTAATGAACTAGTGATACTCATCACTAACATTGAAAACCAAAGTTTCTTAATGATAGTCTTAATTTGAATTAAAGCAATCCAAATAGACATTTACTCACTCCCTATCACATAGGTAGGACTTTTCTAGACATTGGACATTCACAAATATGAAGCTCAAAGAGTATAAGCAAACTCTTATAAAGTACAACTTGTACCATACCAAGTATAAACCATCATGACTCCAGGGAAAACTAGACAAAGCGGCATGTGAATAGGGTCATAGCCATCAGTAAGAGTCTGCCTGATGGAAAACAAAAGCAATGTTAAGGGGACTGCATGTCCAAATAGGATAATACAGAACATCTCTGTGATAAAACTATAAAATAGAAGGAGAATGGCCAGACATCAAATATCAAGTTTGCCAGATAGAATCTCCAAAATGTGGAAACAAGTGCTTTATCATTGATGTTATTTTCAATTTACTATGTGAAATCATTTTGTTTCTTCTGTTCATCTTCCCTATGATTTAGTCCCAGTTGTCACTGTATTTGATTCTGGTACCCTGGGTATTGTATATATGTCTGTCTGAATTAGGGAAGGAAAGGGGAACATTAAAATGGTGAGACAAAGGGTAAAAGGTGAACCAATGAAACAGCAATACTTATAAGACAATATGTTGTAAACCTGTACAACTCGGTGGGGGGGGCTGGAGGAGGGAAGGTGGGAGAAAAATGAGGGAGGGGGTAACAAGTTGGACAAGAAATGTACTCACTACCTCACGCATGCAAGCGTAACCCCTCTGTACATCACCTTGACAATAAATATGTGCTTTATAGAACTTGCTATGTGGTCTAAAGTTGATGGCTGATTTTAATGGCCATTATCAGATATAATGAGAGCAACAATCCTGAGAGCTGTGTGGGAAATCAGTTTTAAGAGTGGGTATGTCTGGGTTTATGTATGTGTGTTTATGCAGGGAAATAAGAATGCTTGAAAATAGCAATGCTAGTTAGAATTTTCTTTAAATTCATACTGCAAATGTAAAATATGCAAACTAGCTAGCTAGTTAAGATAGCTACAGTGTCTATATTGTGGATCGAGAATAGACTGTATGAGAGTAGTAACCCAAGCTGGTCACATTCTCATTATGTCTCTGCCCTTATCTGGTACAAAAAATCTGGAACAATTTGTTCAGTGAACAAATAACAAGATATGCTGTAATGATATGAACCAATGCACATCATTAATGAATTTCACAATCTGAAAGATTTACCAAAGGAGTGACACCAAGGGCAACAACTATTAGAGATAACTTGAGCTTTTCCAACCCATTGACATCAGCCTAGTAGGAAGAAGGCTGTTTCCTCAATGATGGGTCAATCAATGGTTCTGTTTAGGATGACCTCTTGATTTCCCTCATTCTTTGCTGTCATCTACCCCACCCCTAATGTCATGTCCCCATCCCCAATGGTCCTGTAGCCCACTCTCCAAAACTAATAACCCAGTTGGAAGGAAACAGAATTGGCCTAAGGAAAACAAGAATGTAAATAAATTTCTATCTTCTGAACTACTAACTACTGCCTTCCTTTATTTCTTCCCTCCCTCCCTCCTATCTTCCTTTCCTTCTGTTTTCACTTTCTCCCTTCCTCTCCTCTCTGCTTCTCCCCTTTACACTCAACTCATCCAAGTGCAGCCTGGCCTAGATGTAGAAACACAGTTCTCATTGACTTTGGTCCATTCTAGTTGAGCTTCACTGAACCTGAGTTTCCAGTAAATGGGCATAATATATTAATACAAAGGAATTTATTCCATTGAGAATATGACCCTCAATTAGTGTTAGTTCTCTAATTTGCTTTTTTCCTTTGTCCTTCCATAAAACACTGTTTGGCAGCTAACATCTTCCTTTCAAAACAGACACATAAATACACCTTCAGTTCTGGGCAAATGAATAGAATATCATGCTCAGCATTTCTCAGTTCGAGAAATTTGCGTCTAATTGTAAAATCGATTGATGGATTTTTTGTTGAGAAAAAGGTGAAGAAACTTCTCCAACTTCAATCCTTTACAAAGTTTATACATTCTGTATGAAATAAGGATAAAAACAAAACATGACTTATCATAGCTGCCTGAATTACACAAGAATCAAGCCCAGAATCAAGTGTGCTTTATACATAGTGTTCTACCTCTTCTCTCCCACTCTTGCTTTCTTCCACTCTAAAATGAGTTGATTGTTTTTTAACATTCAAAACCAGCATAGTCCTATGCCTCTGCCAATATGATCTCTTATGTTGAAACTGATCTTCTTTATACCTTAAGGTCCATCTGAATGCTTTCTTTCTCCCTGAGGCTCAAGCAAAGAGAGCCACCCATACAATTGCTTTACCCACTGGTATGCATATGGTTGAGTAATAGGTGATGAACTAATGCATCTCTCTCTTCATCTTTTTCTCACTCCCACACAAACACACATACACCTTGCCATTATTCTTCAACAGAAAGTAAATACATCCACTTTTCTGTTTTAATACCATATACAAAGTACTCTTTTAGAGCATATTTTAACTGATACATAATATAAATATTAATGGAGTATTACAATATTTTCATATACACATATATAACATAAAGTTTAAATTGGGTTAAACATAGTTGGCTCTTCATTGATCATTTCCTTACTGTAAAAACCTTTAAAATCATTTCTTCTTGTGTTTTTAAATATATAATATATTGTTATCTGCAGCCATCCTACTATGTAGTAGCACCTGAGAACTTCATGCTTCTATCTTACTGTAACTTCATACTTTCTAATCAACTTCATCCTTCCCCTACTATAATAACAGACATATAATGTCCTAACTAAAACACACACACAGTATATGAGTGTGTATGTGCATGTATTTGTGTGCACATATATGTATATATTATAAATGATATATACAATCTACATATATACAGGTATGGATAGATGGACAGGAGTTGAATTATTGGGGTTAGAGGCATGTTTAAACTCAATTGTCAGGCTAGAAATTCAAGCAGGAATTGAAGCTGTCGCTGTGGGTAGAATTTTAGGAAACCTCTACCTTTTTAAATTTTTAACTGAATAAATCAAGCCTACCAAAATTACTGAGCCTGATTTCCTTCACTTAAACTCAACTGGGTGTTTATGTTAATGACATTTTCCAAATACCTACAAAATGACACCAAAATCACTGCTTTTTAATTGAATGACTGAAAATTACAACCGATTCATTTATTCTTTTCATGAAACTGATTGTCATATGCTCTAAACCATCAATTTCTTAAAGTTTTTTTTCTTTTGAGAATCTGGATGTTCAATTAACTTTACAATAAATAATCTTTTCCCATGGTATTAGAACTGTTCATATCAAAATAATAGATTTTACAAAGAATGATATGTTGCTTTACTGAAATGATCTAAAATTCTATACCATGACAGACAGGCTGAATTCTATACCATTTATTGAAGCTAAATGGTCAGGAAATAGTAGAAAGGATTTTATCATATTAAAACACCTAGAAGTTAGTAGAACTATTGAGTATCTAAGTGATTAATAAGGAGAAACTTCCTTCAGTGTTGTAGTCAGATTTTGTATTCTAGAAAATGTCTTTAATATTTACTTAATATCGATTAAATACTCATGCCTTCTATATTAAAACTAAATTGAAAGCAGATTTATTTTGCAACTAAATATTAAGAAGCATATGAGTAGAGAAATCCAAGTTTAAAAATCAATGTAGAAAATTTCTTAAATGAAACAAATGAAAAATGAACATAATACCCCTCCTTATTTGTCAATCACAAATTCCCTTACACAAACAATCTAAATGAATGCTTAATGTCTACCTTCTCCTTTTCTCTCTTTTTAAATTCACTCACACAGGGCCTAAGTTCTTGGTTTCATAATCATAGACTTTGATACTTCTGGACAACCTTTCCCATGAGAGGTAGGAAGAATCACACTTAGTAATGATGTTTGAGTTAGATAATATGAATGGATTCAGTACTCAATGAAATTTATTGTTGGATATGTGACTGTTACACTAACTGGAAACTAAGGTTGCCACTAGGGTTTGAAGTCAGTCTTCAGGTAGAGGTGATTTTGCTTTCTTAACATTATTCTGCACCCTGTTCTTCAAAATTATTTTTAAAATATGTTTAAACTACAAGAAATCCCATTAAGCTGCTACAATAGCCTTCATCTTAACAAAGATGATACTGAAATGATAGAATCATTACAACTCATAAAAATAAATAATTCAGGAAAATATTATAAATTAATATTTTATTGAATAGTGAATTATAATTTAATATCAAAGATGGAGTTTGGAAAACCATACAAGAACAGAACAGATGGGAAATCTGAGGGAATGGGAAGCTAGGCCATGTCTCATGATTGGTCTTATATCAACATCTTAGTGTTAGTATTTTGCTTTTGTATTCTTCATGCTGCAGCTAGAACATAACACCTCACATATTCCAATATGCTGTGACTTTACTCTACCAGAGATCCTCTTCTCTACTTCCTATCCTGTACTTTTTTTTTTTTTTTTTTTTTTTTTGGCCACCTGGGCCTTGGACTCAGGGCCTGAGCACTGTGAGCACTGTCCCTGGCTTCTTCCCGCTCAAGGCTAGCACTCTGCCACCTGAGCCACAGCGCCCCTTCTGGCCGTTTTCCATATATGTGGTGCTGGGGACTCGAACCCGAGAGCTTCATGTGTAGGAGGCAAGCACTATTGCCACTAGGCCATATTCCCAGCCCCCTATCCTGTACTTTTTTTTTTTTTTTTTTGGCCATGTGGTGCTGGGGAATCGAACCTAGGGCCTCGTGTATCCGAGGCAGGCACTCTTGCCACTAGGCTATATCCCCAGCCCACCTATCCTGTACTTTTGAAAGTCCATTTGAACTTTTCTGCAAAATTTTCCTTGAAAATTTTTTTTATCATCTATGTTTGTCATCTGTCATAAGTGTGATTAAAGGATAAATGATTTGCACTAACATAGTAAAGATTCTATATTAAATAATCTTGTGCTTATGTTCTCTACACTGACTTGGCTGTTTCATATTTGACTTGTATTATTTTCAGTTTTGCCAGTTAATAAACTGCATAATTAATACTCTCTGGAGTATATAAAATAGTGTGAGAAACACACTCAACTATGGGAGCAAGCAATGGACTCAGAGACAAAAATTGCAGCCCAAACTAGACTTAAGTGATGCACATGCAATATCAGGTATCTAGTAGGCTTATTCACCTGAAGAGGTCACAACAAACTATGTATCTCCTAATGCACATATCCATCTTCCCAGCTCCTCATTGGCTGAGTACTGTATCGTTGTACAATCTTGCCAGACATCATCAAAGTTTCATTATTTTCTAATGGCTAATTTTTTTTTTTTTTTTTTTTTTTGGCCAGTCCTGGGCCTTGGACTCAGGGCCTGAGCACTGTCCCTGGCTTCTTCCCGCTCAAGGCTAGCACTCTGCCACTTGAGCCACAGCGCCGCTTCTGGCCGTTTTCTGTATATGTGGTGCTGGGGAATCGAACCTAGGGCCTCGTGTATCCGAGGCAGGCACTCTTGCCACTAGGCTATAGCCCCAGCCCTTGAAGAGAGTCTTTGTTCCGCTTTGTCCTCTTGGGGCAGGAAAGCTTTTGTGGGTATGTTCTTTTCGATACATACACAGTTTTTACTTACTTTCTGTTTTTATTGTGGTTCCTTCTAGTGTCCTATTTACTTATGCTGTTTGTCTAGGACCTTTCAGTTGCATGAACTTTACAAGTTTTATATTGGTAAGCCAATAAGTCACTGTGCAGGCACGCTCCTAGTAACTTTTCAACCTAGGGTCAGAAGCCTTGTCCTGTAAATGAAGCACTACTGACTTTATTTCCAACAATATCATCTTAGATCCTACAGTTGGTATAAGTAAACTGGAGATGGGGCCAAGGATATATTGTCCATGGGATTGGATATGGCAATGAAGAAATTGGAGAGATAGTAGTGAATTACTTAGAAAAACCTTAAAAATAAAATATGCCTAAAAGAAAATTAATTCTTGGAGGAAATGGCATCAGTGGCATCAAGTTAGACATGGAACATCTCAAGAACACTGTAAATTCAGTGCAAGTTGCCAGTTGTGTAAGGAAATAGAAGTTGCAAGGTTGGATGAAAAGATATGTGATTCTGGCGTTTTTATTTATCTAAGGACAGAAAAGGAAAAGACTGTTTTGGGATAAGGAAGGATTTTTGAAATGTAAGGGTTTTAGTTGTTCCAAGATAGAAGGAAGACACACATAAGAACACACACATCAGATTGTTGAAGAAATTGCAGAGGTGTGAGTTAGTTTTGAGATTGCTTATGGACTGTTCCTCTGATTTTAAAGTCTTGTGATGGTCACCTTATATAAGTACATCTTAGTCTCTGCAGATTAGCCAATCCTGAGTAGACTGAACCTGAGCTCAACCAAACTGAGTAGAGGGGTGGGCCTTGCTGTATTAGGGATAAATAGGGGAGCAGTCTACCTGCTCTGTGTGCTTGCTTGCCAGATTTTTGGCTAATGGCTCACCTTTCTGTAGACGTCAATTTCGCCTTTTTTAAAAAATGTCTTCAGTTGTGCATGGAGAGTATTTGTATAAACTTGGTTGTGTTTTTTAGTGCTTCCAAAAATTGGAGAAAGAACACCACATTGGTATTATGATAGAAAAGGACCTCTCACTGTGTCCAATTTCTTAAGAGTCCACAGTTCTTCTCAACATTACCACCCTGGTATTAGCATTTATATAGGAGTTTTAGGGATTCCTCAGCCATACCACAACAATATCACAAACTAAGTATGACCCTATGCAAAGGTACATAATGAAGAAATTGAGGTTTCTAGAAGGACAAGCAAATTAGTGAAACTGACACAAATTTCAATTTCAAGTTTGGGTAACTGGGAAATGAAGAGATATGAAACTACATAGGTAGATTCACAATAATAGTAAAAGTAACAAGGTATGCTTACACTAAGGGAAACCTAAGGAGACTGATAATAAAAGGGCAAGCAGGGGTTAGAGAATGAAATAGTATTATGGTAGAGTCACATAGATAATCTGGAAGCAGTGAGAAATAGGGAGGCAAATAAAAATGTAAATCCAGAAATTAGCATTTCCTGTACATATTTGTAATCCATAAGATATAGATTTTTTAGAGGAAATTAATTAGGCATTGTTGATGGTATAAACTTCTAGGATATTTACTGTGTGCCAGGACATGTCCAGTGGCTATGGGATGTTGAAAGTGCTAGTACTGTGGGATAATGAAGGGATATTTCCACTGTTATACAGGGGGAGCAGGTCTCCCCAAAAAGTGTGAATAGTCTGTATGTTTAAGCTGTTTGGTGTTAGATTTAGAGATATTTGCTTTAGAGATATAGTCCAAGACAAGATTTAATATTCTTTAGACAGATACCTTCAAAGGTATTAATACTGTTTTAACGTGATAGGGGACAAGAAAACTGCCACAGTACTGTTTTAAATAAAGAAAAAAAGATTTCAGTTGTGGAAGTTTGTACTTATAGTAAACCCTTACAAAGTTACAACCTAGAATAATGCTGGACTTGTATCCTTAAGAATATAAGGAGTATGAAACTGTAACCTCTCTGTACATGACTTTGACAATAAATAAGAACAAAAAAGAATATAAGGAGTCAACAAGGATACAGGAGTCAACAGACTCCTGGAATTATTATTCTAAAAGTATGACAAATGCAATGCATATTATTTTAGTTCTTTCTATTCTTAAGCTGGATTGACTGGGTGAATTTAAATGTCATTGCATATAATTTGGTTGCTAAAATGGTTGTATGGTATTTGTTGGGGGGAATCATGCTTAGGATATATATATATATTCAGATATATATTCAGATATATCTATTCATATATATGTATCTGAAACTTTAGCCTTTTTCTCAATTCAAAGACAATCACGGTATGAGAAGAAATCCTCATGTTTTTGTTTTTAAATACTGAATCAGTTAATACTGAACGTTCTCCAGAAGTTATTTTTCGGTTCTTTCCTTGAGAATGTTTTCACTCTATAATTCAGTCAAAATTAATACTCACTGGGAGTTAGGCATCATACTGGACACTAATTACAAGATGATTAGGAAGTATCCGGAAACAACCCATAATCCTGGTGGGAATGGCAATGTCATGCCTACTTGGAGAACTCTGGGGTCACGAGATCCATACTTCTTAAATAAGCTGTGAACTTTAGAGAACCTTCAAAGGAGATTTTTCTGGGGAAACAAAACTTGTTCAGAAATGAGGTTGTTTGTGCTCATTATCTTGTTTAATGAGAACATTCAGATATTTGCTGTGTTAATAGTAGTCACTGGTGTTTGCCTCAGACACTGCCATCGACATGATAGGATATAGTACACATAAGGGAAGAATGCTGTTAGGAATCCAATGTATATCCTATTAAGAAGAGCAAGGGAAAGTTGGGAAGGGATTGAAAGGGATGACATTCATCAAAATGCACTGTATTCATAAACTGCTTTGTGAAATGGAAACTGTTTTGAACAGGTACTTAAAGATGATAATAAAAAAAAGAACAATTGGAAATTTGAAACAAAAAGCTACACTTCTTTCCCTTACCATGTAGATAAATGATCTGGTGCATGAACTCTGTAAGTACAACTTCCAGCTTCCCTAGAATGTCACTCTCAGATGACATTTAAGGAGTCAGGAGTCCTCAGATCTCCTACATAGTTTGTTTGGTGATGGTATTTTTTAAGTCTTTTTAAGTTTTTAATGTGTGATGGTTTCAGTCTGGCATTTCACCTTGTGCAGACACAGTATAAATAATAAAATCTAAACTGAATCTATTCAGAATAATACAAGATTTGAAAGCAGATAATTAAATCCCTTAACTGTTTTGAGACTAGAAACTTATAACAGTGACCAGACTGGCTTTCCTTCTATATTTTAGCATACCTCGCTATCATCTGCACAATGGGGTATCTTCGTCAGGATTTGCTGAATCTTGTGGTTAACTATTCAAAGTCTTGAATTCAAGCCAAAGGAATACGACAACAATTTAAAAAATGTACCAGAAACTATTCCTTTTATTGAATCCAAGTTTATTATTTCTAAGGCTGAGTTTCTTTTAAAACAATTTCTGTGTGCTATTATAGTCATGTTGATGTTAATTCTTAAGCATTCAGATGGCAAATTCAAATATTGGCTGTATCTTGTATTAAATGTGTGTGCCTGGGTAAAGATTTCAAATCTGAACACTACTGTAATAGTAAAAAGAAGTTCATAATAGCTATCCCTCTGGAATTATTAGTGTTAAATTTGAAGGGTAAACACAGGTGTGTATTTCTAGTTCTTGGTGTGTCCAAAAATGTTTTGATTATGGAGTGTTTTGAGAGTATTAAACTATTAAAATTGTTTCTAAAAATAAACCAGTGTAAAATACATAGGCTCATTTGCTTGACACTATAATGTTATAGCTTTTACGCATATAGACATAAAGGGTTATGATCTGAGTTCTACTCAAAATATGTTAAGAGCAGTTATATTTCCCTTTTTCTCAACTTTTCTAAATTGAATTTCTCAATTTGCAGATGGCATTAAGCTTTTCCTGAGTAGAACAGTGAAATGCCAAGCAGGGGGTTGGAGGCTGATGAGCAGGTTGCCCTGTGTTTATTGTGAGTGGGCGGAAAAGAGCTTGAATGAGTTTCAGCATTGAAGGTAATGAAATGAACACAAACAGAAGTGCACTAGAGGATGCCCATAAAATGAGCTTCCCTGAGTCATTCTCACAAAACAGGAAAGGAAAATGTTACCATTATGAAAGTTTCTCCAAGGAAATGAGCTAGGTGTTGACTGACAATAATATGGTAGACATTGTTCTGGACTGGATATCAAATCTAGCCCGATGGCCTCTATGGAAGCAACTTGCTATCAGCCTGTGGCACTTTGGGGAAGTTCCCTTTTGGAGGGAAATAAGGCCATTAGGGGCATGATTTGGGAAAGGATATTGAGGCCTTGTTCCTTTCCCTTTCTATAGCCAGTCGTGACTTAAGCAGGCCTCTTCCACCATACCCTTCCACCATTGTGCTACCTTGCTACTCAGCCAGAGAGACAGGACCATGAATTCTCCCAAACTGGGCCAAAATCTTTGCTTTCCAGAAGCTGATTATTTCAGGCCTTTTGTTACACTGTCAGAAAGGTGACTAATGTTGGCATCAACAATTATTTCCTGCCAACCAGAACTTAACACCTGCATTAAAAAACTGATCTATTGGGCTGGGGATATGGCCTAGTGGCAAGAATGCTTGCCTCATGTACATGAAGCCCTGGGTTCGATTCCCCAGCACCACATATACAGAAAATGGCCAGAGGTGGCACTGTGGCTCAAGTGGCAGAGTGCTAGCCTTGAGCAAAAAGAAGCCAGGGACAGTGCTAAGGCCCTGAGTCCAAGCCCCAGGATTGGCCACACACACACAAAAAAAAAGACAAAAAAAAACAAAACAAAACTGATCTATCAACACTTGGAGCACAATTTGCAAAGACAGTTCTTCAATAGGAAAAACAAGTAAGTCCAAAGAACTGGCAACCTAAGAAATCACATGTCTAATGAAATGTTTTTTTGAGAATAAAATTGATAACATTCTTAAATTTTAAAATTTCATACATACACTCATTATAAGAATTGTCTCAAGACAAAATTATCATAGAAACAGAATTTTCCTCATTTTACCCTCCCAAAGACACTTAGCAACCTGACCAGCTGTGAAGCAAACCAAGTTAAATATGACTAGCATGTGATCTTTTACAAAGATGGTGAATGCACTATCTTATTTCTTACCTTACTCCTTGTATGGAGTGAGAGGAAAGATTATGCATAAGGTTACAAAAACCACCGTTTGTATTATTTAGCAACACCAAAGGCAGCAAGTTGTAAAGAAATAGAAGCATCCAAAACAGTAATGCATTCTTATCAACTATGAATCTATGAATTTCTTTGATCATTTTTAGCATTTTTCATAAATATTTTCCATCTGGGTTCATCTTATTATTTATTGCAAACATGTCAATTAATTTAAATTTCTTACATTCACATACAGGTAAACTTATTACATTTGATTGCTTATTTTTTCAACATTTTTTCTTGGTTGAAATTTGAATATAGACTTTCTTTGTGCCTCCTCTTTCAGTTTGAAACTTCACAAATGAACTTCTGAGGTTTTCCCCTCTTTTATGTTATCAGAGATCACACAGAATGCTCAGTAATAAAGTTTTCCCTTATACCCATTCATCTTTATATTTTATTTGGGTAAATTCTGACTGATGAGATCTAGACTAAAATTGAAAGGAATTAACCTTGAGGTCAGTATGATGCAAATCAGAACTTTCCAATGTGGAACACATGGCTCAAATTTATTTATTTTTATTTGAATAATCTCAAAATATTCAGTTTTTATACCAGACTTGGAGTCCAGGTGAAACTTACTAGTCATATAGATTAAAGACATTTGGTTTTTATTTGAAGTCATCATACTATGATAACAAGATGGAGATATTCCTTGGTATAATTCATCCAGGGATGTTTTATCAGGATGTATTAACCCTTGTTTTGCCAGGGCATTAACTTTTGCACAGCTAAGATGTACATGTACCATATTCTTCACTAGCCACCTTAAAGGTTTTTGCAATTGTTTGAACTCTACCAAAGATTTGCTTTGTTTGCCATCAACTGATACAGCAATTGTAAAGTAACTGACAACCAAGAGCAGACTAAGTACAAAACAAGAGCAGGAATGATTAAAAAAATAGTTCAAGACAAAAAAAAATAGAAAGATTTTTCCTTAGGTCACTTTTAATCATGATTATCAAACTTCTTTCCAAATATTTCCAATTACTTTTTCACAATTAGAAATTCAACATATTTCATAGATAGTACAAAGCCTTCAAATTGCCAGAAAACCATGAGAAATAGAATTCAAACTGAGGAGGGAAGATTTTATTATAAAGGTCAGAAGAAATGGAAATAAAACAGACAACTGCAATGATATAGTCTAGCCTGGAGAATTTGAAAGTCTTGCATTTAATATTTTGATGTTAAAATGGTCTGTAGAATTATTCTCTAATGTTTCCAGTTTATGCTACACATGTAGTGACAGATCCTATCTAAGAAAATGAACACTAATCCTGTCATACTGAGGTTATTAAATTCTTTTTATTCCTGAAACCAACCCCTAGCAATAAATAACAGATACACTTTTTGACAAAGCACAATTTAATTGGGAAAAAATTTTATGTTCTTATTTGAATAAGAAATACTCTAACATAGCTAGTATACATTATTAATTGCTCACTTGGGAATAAAATTAAATCCATTTATAAGGTTACTTTTTTTCCTTGTAAGTCAGTAGAAATTGTGCACCCTTGGAATAAAGGTCTATAGTTTTATTCATGTCCATAGGACATTAAAAATAATGAAATATTAACAGAAATAATGTGGATAAGAGCCTGGAAAAACAGATAAAAGTATTTGAAGTGCCTTGGTTAATGAGCAAACATTTATAGAGTGTGAATGTAGTCCTTTCTCGTACATAGGTGAAAAAGGAAGCTGAACCAAGTCTCAGCTAATTGGATGCAAGTACCATTTCTTCTTTGGGGGTGGAAACAAAAGAAATATGATAAGAGATCTGAGTGGCAGTTTTCTCAGAACTAATTCACCTATTTCATCTTCTTGTGTTTTCCCATCTTGACTTCCTTTCCAGACACAACTGTGTATGCCTCTGACACTTTCCTCTTGACCTTTGGAGATTTACCATGTGGAAATTTTATACACACATGAATCTAAAGCTCAAGTGCAACATTCCTCATAAAGATCTTCTAATTTCTCAAGGTGTGATCCTATCATTGCTAAACTTCTTTACACTATATTAAAATATTCATGTAAATTAGTCATATACTAGGTCTACACTAGATGAGACTTTCAGATATGTAGATCTAAGTTGGTAGAATTTTTCTCAAATACTTTTCAGTCTAGTGCTTCCTAATGATAAAGTAAGAAGATATAGAGAACAGAACTTGACCTCTCCTGACATGAAATATGAATCACAGAGAAACATTTGAGTATGCTATTGCCTGTTTACACTTCTTTTGATAGCATGGGCATATTTGAAATTTGACTACTACTATTGCCTATAAACTTTACCATTAAATGGACTGATGAATGTCTCTTCTTGTTTAGGCCAGTATGAGTTTTTATATAATTAAAAACATATTTCAGCCAATTGAACAATTTTGTCAACACTAAGTGGCATCAGAAAGGACTTGTAACAAAAAAAAATCCTTAAAGCAGATTTTAAGTTAAGAGTAGAGCTGGCTACAAAATGGAGGTCATGACCAATTCTCAGACCATTTCTGTGAACATTCAGATAAAAAGGAAGGAGCATTTTTGGCTTCTGTAATGACTAATGAAATGTAATATCATACATTCAATTTCATGCATAGAATTTTTATCATTGTGCCATCAAGAATTCCTTCTTCCATGCAGACTATGTTCTTTCTCATTAACAAATAAAATCAAAGCTAAATCTCCTAAGTGAATCTCTTTGATGCTCATTTCAAAGCATTTCAGGAAAATTAATTACTGTAACACATTGAAAAAGATTCAAGTGCTATTATTTCTCTTCCATCCATGGGGAAGTAGCAACTCTGAAAGTTGAGATATATTTACTGTGGACCACACAGACAGTCACTCGACTCAGTGTTCCTAACCCCATTGACCTCCATAAGCTCAGTGTGGTCTGTAACCTGCTACATCAGATCATTCACAGGAAGAACAGACATTTTACCAAAATACTCTCCCAGCAGTAAATCACAGAACTACATTTGGGGCTTTTTTCCCACTTATAGCCTGCTTTGAATCCATCCTTAGGATTAGTGACATATTTGAGTGAAGCCACAAAAAGTCCTATAAACTGGCCATTATCACTTAAGGGTCTTCAGGCATCAAAATGAGCAGAAGATTCAGTGTTGAAGCATCCTTGGGACATATCCTCTTTGCTCTGGTCAATTGCCTTAATATATGACTATTGGTATGCCTAATGAATATGTAAAAGAATCAAAAATAAAATTTCATTTCCCCCCCAGAAAATATTAACTCCATCAAGAACACTAATGCTAAAATAATTGTTATTCTAGTCAACATTACTTGAAATGTAACATTCTAATGATTTAATACAATGACATCACCAACCACTGCTCTATAGACTAGTCAATAGTAGAGGTTTAGTTATGCATAATCTATTCTAATCTATTTGATTAGATAGCAGTAATTCACCAGCCCAGTTTCAGAGCGTGTATGAATCTAAAAATGTGTATTGTTTGAGTATTTTCTCCAAGATTCTTGGTAATCTAGTTGAGCAGAGTATGTTTAATATTTAAATTGTCATAGTAGTATCTATGAGAAAGCCTATTAGCCATAATATTTTAAAATTTGAGATTTTGATCTTGTGAGAGAGCAATTTAATTGATATTATAGTTTAAATTTTTTAATTACATACAAATGCCAAAAAATTTTACTACTACAGCAACTACTTTTAACATTCCAAAGGAAAATAGAAAGTGCTTATTTAATTCATGGAAAATATAACCATTCTTAATATTTAAATTTCCCTGAGGAAACAAGCACTACTTTTCAACTCTCATTAATTATGAGAAATAAGCCATGCAAAAACACTCTCTTGCTTTACTTTTCCCATTGTGCTCATTTTACAGCAGCTCATGTAAATTTTGTCAGCAGAATTATGGGAGCCCCAGACATCTATAAAAGTTTCAGAGTCAGAGAAACTACTCATGTGTATACAGAAATAGGAGCCCAAACTTTTAGAAGGCACCTATAAACCTGCAAGCACAGTGTACCAAGATCAACAGCTGAAATGCCATTCCTCTTACCTCATCCTCACATCTGATAAGCAAAATTGGAGTAGGGGATGCAAATAATAACATTCTTCTATGTTGTTAAGTTTCAATTTTTATGATCTATTTAAAAATCAATTCTCATTTCTTTGTTCACTCACAAAAACAATGACTTTGTACTATGGAAAAAGTCTCAGTTCAAATGCAAGCTCTTGTCTTGGGTATGTCACTCACAGAAGAACTAAATATCAGCTTCACTTCAACTATCATGCTTTTAAATAACAATCCAGGCGCAATATTTTAGCTCTGGGGAAATAAGGACTAAGTCACACTGGTGGATTTTAGAGGAGGGAGAAGACCTGGTGTCGCCATTTTGCCAATGGATTCTTGGAGAATTCACAATGTTATGAACTTAAGACTTTTGTTCCTGCGTTCTGTGAACTATTCAGAACTGAGTAAGTGTTGAGATGGGTTTATGATATGAAGGCAATTATCTGACAAAAAACCTTTCAATTATTAAAAAAATGCACCAAGTGTGAAGAAAATTCCATGTATATTTTGTCAAAATGTGATTGTAGAGATGGGCAGTTTGAAGGCATCTGTGAGAAACCTTCTTTCTGTACTTTTGGAATATTTACTGCTGCAAAACACAGGGGTTTCTAACATTTACCTTTCAGCACTGACCTGAAATGCTTTTGTTTATTGTTCAAAACAAAGACTCCAATACACACTTGAGAAAAGTATTATGATGTGAAATTCAAGTTAAGGATAACAGCTTGTGAGCACTGAGGGATTTAGAACTGAGAGAGACTGAGGAAAGTATAGCTTTTACATATGTATATGGATACACAGAGACATAATTTTATTAATGATGTTGATTCTTCCAAGGCTTAAAGTGGGTATGATTTCTAACTCTATATTTTAAAGAATTGTATTCACAATTGTCTAGGAAAGATGAAGCTGGGCAAAGATGACACACACACACACACACACACACACACACACACACACACACACCATTTATTCATCAAGCACTAATTTAGGGCAAATTGTGCACAGAGTTCTAGCAAAACAAAACCAGAAAGCACATGAATTCCTTTGGCTTTGGATACTTTGTAATCTTTTTGGTAGAAAGATAGAACACAAAATGCATTCCTCTTAATAGTGTCTAAAGATTGCCAAACTGGACTGGAAGACCAATCTCTTAGTCAAATCTGAGCCTTAGGGAATGATTCAAAGCAATGCTATTTCCATTCTGTGTTTCCAAAGACATACCTGAGCAGACAGAACCAGGAATATTAAAAGAAAGAAGCCCAGGCAGAGAAAATTGTCTGTGGATTGTTTCATAGCATAACACAGTTGAGAATAAAAAATTGGCTAGAGTGTCTGGAGATGAGGCTGAAAGGTTGCATGCCAGGATGAGGGGAGAAGGTGAAGGAAAGACCCTGACAGACCCTCAGTTCATGATTCACATAAGATTTGAGAAAGGTAACCCTGGTAAAGGAATACTGGATAGACCATAAGATGAGCCGTCACCACACGCCTATTATTCTGATTTTCTCACATCAAACAGTACACTGAAAAATTTATAGAACTGAAAACTAGCATTTTGTGTCACCGAATCAATAGTAATGACACTGAACTGTCCTGTACAAGATTGTGCGGGGAAACTCCACAAATGGCATGGAACCCTGTTGGCAACATCTTCATTTTTTTTTTTTTTTACTTTTCTGTGCTATTCTTTCTCCTTTATCAGTGATGTTGAAAGGCAAAGTCACAGTTTAAAGACCTTGATTAGCTTTATTGGAAATTCTCTAAATCAAGTAACACTTTATAAAACAAAGTAAGTACTTCAGTGGGCTGGAATGGTTTTCTTTAAGAAACCAGAAAGGCTAAAAAAAAAAAAAAAAAAAAAAAAACCACCAAAAAAGAACAACCCACAGAAGCAAAGGTTATTAGTCATTTGAAAAATTCTTTTCTTGCAATGTGAGGGACAGTGAACTGAATGGTTAATACATGACTTCAGGTTATATTTTGTAAGAATTATTAGCAGAGAGAACATTGCCAAATGCCAGTGGGAACTGGCCTGCTTAAGAAAGATGGGCTATCTCTCTCTCTCTCTCTCTCTCTCTCTCTCTCTCTCTCTCTCTCTCTCTCTCTCTCTCTCTCTCTCTCTCTCTCTCTCTCTCTCTCTCCAGATTTCCAGAAAATTTAATTTCTGTTTGGTAATATGTGGCCTCATCATCAGTGGCCCCATTTTGATTTTTGGTCTGTCAGGGAAAAGCAAAGACACGTATTCCAAAACAGTGAGTTATTCCCGTTTTTAATAAATTGCAGTATTGCTAGTCAAGTCTCATGTGCCATCTTCAAGTTGTCAGCACTTGAAGTTGCTGCCAACACCACACATCCAAGCAGTTTCACTCCCAAGGTCCAAGTTAGCACTGCACAACAATGTCTGTCAGGTAAGTATCAGACTTCACGTATTTTCTGTCAACAATAAGCAAGCCAAAGCAGACAATAGCTCTTAGTCACTGACATCTTAAGAGTGCAACTCAGATGAAAACTGGACTAAAATTTGCTGCAATTTACTACTTTGTTTTGTTTTTTGCCAGTCCTGGGGCTTGAACTCAGGGCCTGAGCACTGTCTCTGGCTTCTTTTTGCTGAAGGCTAGTACTTCCAACCCAGGGCTTCATGTATAGGAGGAGAGCACTTTACCACTAGACCATATTCCCAGCCCTGCAATTTACTTCTAAAAGGAGTTGGTTGTTATTTAACTATTCAGAATGAGTAATGAAAGCAAATCCAAGGTTTAATATGCAGAAAGTCAAGAGGGAAAATGAATATTTGAAGAATTTGATATGAACTTTTGACCCTCTCAAAGGTGCTTTCTGTCACGTGACCCAGTCTTTCAAACAACTCATCTTCTCTACCTTCTCTCTTTCTCTTTTGAAAACGTCTCTCTTTCTCTCTTTCCCTCTCCTTTTTTTCTTCTCCTTTCCCTTCTCCCTCCTTCTTCCCTTTTCAAATTGTTCTACCTTTCATTTGAAGGTTTTCAAACTTAATTTTGCCCGACCTACTGCACACTGGTGAAAACTACTGAAAATCTTCTTCAGTCAGAGATGGTAAAATACGAAGGTTTCCCTTTCTGGATCTTGATATGTCCCCTGGCTTAACATTTAATTTTTCAATATTGCCTCAATGTTCCTTAGTGGGGGGGGGGATGTATTATGATCATCATCAACAGCACCATAAAGAATCACATAAAAAGCAGCATTGTGCAGGGAGCTTATTGAATTGCAAACAGCTTTCTCAGAAATCAAGGCCACCCCCCTTGATGCAAATCAGATGCTTACATAATGCTATTTCCTTGGAGGGCAGCAGAGGCAAGATGGGATTAAGATGCCTCTTTGTGGTGTGGCAAAGCTTTTCTGTCTCTTGCTGGAAGCAGAACATTTTGACATATTAACTGGATTGGTGCAAAATGTATCTGAGGCTATTGAATGCACCTATTTTTTTTTCTGGAAAGCATTTATACCAGCCCTCTTTCCGAGGGAATTGACTGAAGCTGATGCTACTATAATGTTTCTGCCCTTTCCTTTTATTTTTTTCTGTCTCTCCATATCCCTCCCCAAAGTTGCCATAACTCTAAAATATGTTCATGTGGGGGAAAATGGTTCTGGCCACAGCATTAATGAACAAAACCATTTCTTTCTTATTGTTTTGACATGGTACATCATGTCAATGTGGCAATTTTGCACACATGTGCTGCAGTATTTTGTTTTTAGGTGGCACACTGAATTAGAACCAGTGATCCCAGCAAGTCATTTTCTATAAAGCCAGATTTGACTTTGACAAGTTTCTAGGTTTCACCAAATAGCCTTAAAAAAATCAAAATAAAGTATTATCTCTTTATTTCCTATACATTTTATCTAAATGTTAATTTGAAATGGATCATAAATTTAAATGTGAAACATAAATATGCAACTTCCAAAAGAATATGGTAAGGAAAATGATTTTGACCATGGGCAGGCAAATATATTTACAGGCACATTAGAGCATAAAACCATAAGATAAAGGCTGATTATTTGTATGTGATCAAAATTAAAGTTGGATGGAGATACAGTGTAAGTAAGTGATAGGGCATTTTCCTAACATAGCTGAGGCTCTGGGTTTGATCTTCAGAAATGAAAATTAAATTTTAAAAATGATCTAATCTCAAAAGATCTTTAAAAATACAGTAACAAGGGGCTGGGAATATGACCAGGTGGCAAGAGTGCTTGCCTCATATACATGAAGGCCTAGGTTCAATTCCCCAGCACCACATATATAGAAAACGGCCAGAAGTGGCGCTGTGGCTCAAGTGGCACAGTGCTACTAGCCTTGAGCAAAAAGAAGTCAGAGACAGTGCTTAGTCCCTGAGTCCAAGTTCCAGGATTGGCAAAAAAAAAAAAAAAGAATACAGTAACAAGACAATTCAACTAACCCTGAGGAAAGTTTTGGAGAGGAACTAAGGTTTGAACCTGAGTTCAAATCTTAACACTACCAAAACAATTTTCTTCCAACAGTTCAGAAGGTTTTTCTTTTTTCCACAAAATTTTCACTTTCACCCTTACCCTGACCCCTTGAATAGAAAAGATTTCCTTATTTAAAATGAGTCTTTGCTATGAACCACTCCAAAAAGAAACCACAATTCAGGAGATTGCTTTCAGTGCTGCTGCTTTCTTTCAAGTTAATAGCAATGGTCTCCTTTCCCTACCGTAATGGTCCAACATAGGCTACAGTGTTTACCAACTTTAAACGAATGCCAGCCACTAAGATACACATCATAAATGTGTCTGTGTTCTATAACCATCTTGTAAACATTTCTGCACTCAGTGTGCATATTAAAATACCTGCTTTCCCTTCTCAACAATGACATGTGTTCAAAAGTGGATAAATGCTAAATATCTGTTATGTATATTGGCAAATGATAAAACATTAAATTGCCTGCTCTAAATGAACTCTAATGAAAAGACCATTTCACACCAAGTTCATTCCACCATTAACCTACATAACCCTTATTCTACAAAGGCATAACCTCTCTGTGGGGAGCACACACACCCCTCCACTACCACCACCACCACCAATAACACTACAGTTAGAATGCAGTAATAAGACTGTTTTAAAAGGCTGGGGGAGGGGTCTGGGACATTCATTTTAAAATTTGAATGTAGAGGCACCTTTGCCCTTCACTATCAATTAGAGAATGTTTATCCAGAGTTACCCATAAATAGACTCTACAGTTATAATTAACTGATGTCGGGACCCATTTGTATTGATGGAGTCTGTTACTTCTGAGCTGTAGGAGGAGTAAGTACATTAGTTTATCAGAGAGAGTGGAAGCCCTTCCTTTAAATAGCACACCATTGAACCAACTAAATCATTTTCCAAAATTTTATGTTGTGTATACATGTGCCTGTGCAAAAGAGGTACCTCATACAGAAAATGTAATGGCTTCCACAAATTTGGTAGCGCTTGTTACTGAATAATGGAGATGTTCACATCACTGAAGGCAGAAGAGATGCTCCTAATTGCCTATCACATTACTTTTGGAGCTAAATGGATGTTACATTATTCAGGATTAAGGGATACATTTCCAAAGCACCAAGAGAGATGGATGTTTTCAGAATTCCCCTCATTGGCTCAAAAGCTGTTCATTGTTGGCCTTTTCCTAGCTATATCATTGCCACTCGGCAGAATACCTTGGGTGAAAGATACTGTTTGCAGGACAATTTTTGCCACAGGAAAAAAAAAGGATTAATTTTTTTTCTGCCATTTCCCATTTTCATCACCAATTTCCAACTGTCATGAACGTGAGCTCTGTTTTTACAGGACATTCCACTCTTATTACCATCTTCATCCTAAGAATGAAAGTCAGTAATGAGAGCAAAGCCATAGCTGGCATCTGAGAGCTGTTATAATTCACTCTCATGACAAAGATTGTAATGAGAAATGACAGTGGCACAAAATGAATCCTTTCCCATCCCAACCCCTTGGATGATAATGAAAACAGAAGATGGCACCAATTTTATTCATCTTCATGACACCTATTGTGACAGGACTGAGGACTGCAGCAACAAACCCAACTGAGATTACATTTTCTTCCCAGTCTCATTGGCATTTTGCCTGTGTGTTTTAAACTCCCTACCACCATTTTTTTTCTTTTTGTGGGCATCTGTCTTATGGAGAGACTTTTAGACTTTGCCAAATTTTGACTGTCCACAATTAAAAGCATACCAGAGAAGAAGTCTATCAGAGAAAATGGAGGAATTATGGTTTCTAAAATTGTTTTCTTTCTCCTTATAAAACAACTCTAAAATACATGACAAGAAGAAAGGAGAGAAAGCACCTAATTAAGATCATGCTTTGAAGTTTGTTTTAATTATCTGAGTTTCTTGAAAATGCAAATTCAATGTATATAATAAGGAAATGCAAGCAATGTAAGTTATTACTATACTTGCATACTTTCCTTTCCACTCCCCTGTTCTCCTCTTCCTCTTTCTCAATTTTAATTTTCTCACTATTATTATGATTGTTAGTGTGTGTGTGTGTGTGTGTGTGTGTGTGTGTGTGTGTGTTCCTATCCTGAGACTTGAGCACAGAGCTTGGGCAAGGTCTTTGAGCTTTTTTGCTCAAGGCTAGCACTCTACCACTTGAGTCACAGTTCCATCTTCAGCTTTTGGATTATTAATTGAAGATAAGAATCTCAGGGGTTTTCCTGACCCATCTGATTTTGAACCTAGATCCTAAGACCTCAACCTCCTGAGTAGCTAGGATTACAAGCATGACTCACCAGTGCCCAGTTCTTTCTGTTTTTGAGTGCTGATTACATCTATATAAAATCTGAAAATTTTGAACTTTATAAAGTAAGGGAGATTTAGAAAAGTGAAAACACGTGTCTACCCTCATTCCAACAGTACTTGAATACCCATACACAAATTTTCAGTCAGATCATTTTAAGAATGTAAATTAGAATATGGAAAACAAAGTTAGCATAGAATATACATACTATGTTTGACTTCTGGGCAGCTTCTCAATGGAAGTAAGAAGACTCCTCTCTCTTCCCCTTTGGGTCAACCACCTTTCTTGTTTACCTACTATACAGGTTTCAAAAGGTGTAACTAAATAGGCTACCTTCAACAAAGTAAGCAAAGTGACAATTTACCCCTTCTCCTCCCTGCTGACTTCAAATATGATTTCCCTGTCTTTATTCACTGGTGCCATGTCAGAGGCCAGGGACGTTCCCCCTGTCACTACTGTGATTAAATGCTTTTCATATACGTCATCCTCACTCTGCTTCCATCCATTCTGTGACTAAGAGTGAAGGTGGGTACGAAGTACAGTGGCAAAGGAAACTCCTCAGATTCTGAGTAGCTCAGTCCTGCGCCATTTCATGCCACAGGCAAAGGGCCCCTTTAATGACTTCTAATACTCGATATTCCTCTGACAGGAGAGCAAAATGGCCCCCTGGCATGCACCTTATCTAAGTCTTCTAAAAAATACTCAATCTTCCACTCGTTTTCTCTGCCAAGGAGGTTCATCTACAAACACACGTTACCCTGGTCCCACTATGGTTCTGGGAGTGAAGCTAGTTCACTGTCATTCATCCATGTGTCGCCACAGTGGCCTCCACTGAATGACCTTTGTGTTCAGCATTGTTCAGTCAAGAGCCAAGCACCCCCCTCTCTGACACCACAACAAGCCTGAGAGCACATGCCCAACTGAAGATATCTGTTCCAAGCAATTTTTTAGCCAATAAGCACTTAGTCAGGAATTGGGATTAGGAAAATTAGATTAGGAAAATGTCAATCTCCCATTTGTCATACATTCCAATCTCTGTGTGATAATGGGAGGAAATCCTGTGCTTATTGAGAAAAGGGTATGCAATAGCCATATATATATGTATATACATATACATTTACATGTGTATGTGTATGTGTGCATATGAAAATTTGGTTTTGCAACAGATTTCTAAACTTCTCAACATTGGTTTTTGGGGATGAGGCCAGGTGATTCTATTACTCTCTCTAGGTTAGTTATGATATTATTTTAATTTTCTGACTTCAGATGATATTCTGAAGCACCAGTAGCATTCTTAGTGCTTTTGCACAAATCCCAGGTGTTTGTTGTAATGAGCATTCATTTTTTATATTGTAGTATCTTGTTTGCTTCTTTGTCCGAGACTGGGAATGGAGCTCAGTATCTGATGCTTTCGCTTATTGGTTGATGCTCTACCACCTGAGCCACACCTCTAACTCCATTATTGTGTTTCCTTAAGTGCTGGCACAACTCTTGAGTTATGAGAATATTATAGTATAAAGTATTTATTTATTGTGATACAGTCTTCAACTAACTCTTTAATATAATATACAGCCAAAATTTATGTTACAAAGCACAGCCAGGATATCTAAAATATTTTGGAATTTTCCATATATGTGATAATTTCTGTAACACTATAGAACTTAAGGATCATCTAAGCTGTACATGCTCTACACTGAAGGTAACAACAATCTGGACAGAATTGACTGGAGCTCTTGTTCTTAAGAAAGCAACTGTGAAGTCTCACTTAGTGTGGGATGATGCTTACAATGAAGCACTTGTGGTTCCTGTGGCAGCGAGGGTCCAACAGTGCTGTGAAGAAGTGGACTGTATGTTGTTTTATGTTCCCCTAGTAATACATGATCAGATTATTTTTCAAATACTTTTAAGTTCTTTGGCCTAGTGATATGTATTGGGAACTGATTTTCATAAAACTATTCTCTTGGTGGTGTTGGTGTGTGTTGGAGGACTTGAATTTAGGGCCTGGGTACTGTCCCTGAGTCTCTTGTGGTCAAGGCTAGTGCTCTACCACTTGTACCACAGTGTCACTTGCAGTTTTTTGAATGGTTAATTAGAATAAGAACCTCACAAGGATTTTTTCTGCCTGGGCTAGCTTCAAAACACAGTCCCCAGATCTCAGACTCCTGAATAGCTAGGATTAAAGGAGTGAGCCACCGGCACCCAGAAAGCCATTTTCTTTTTATACTTCTTTCTGAATACTTTGGAACAACTCAGGAAATTTTCTATATAATAAAATAATTTTGGTAAGGAAAAATGCCCTACCTTTGTAGTTCTTTCAATAATATAATATTCCCCATGGCATCTTAAGACTTGGAAGTGTATACAAATTATGGATTCTGTAATCTTTCCAGAGTTATTTAATTTCTTTTCATTTGTATTGACATGTCTGTAACATGCAAGAAACTGGAATTCAATTTTTGGTTTGGAATTTATTCTGAAAACTATTATTCTGATAAAATGCTCAGCAACTCTGATGAGATCAATTTTTGGAAAAAAAATATAACACTCAATTTTCAAATCACTGTACTAAAAGTTTCTTCTGACTCTACTTACATAGGATTCCAAGAAGTTGCACAGGATTGCAAAGCCCAGAGTAGTAGAAATTAATCCACATTTCTTTCTGTGGCATGGTATAAAGTTGGAGTCATATACTATGGAGATGTTCTTAATAGTATCCTTTGCTTTCCTTTATTTGGCAAGCAAATATTATTACAAATTAGGAAAAAGTGGGTGGGTTGGGAGGAACAGGTGAAAATGTTGAAAGGGATAACACCAATCAAGATGCATTGGATTAGTAAACTGTTTTGTCTAATGGTGACTCTGTTGTATAATTACTTAAAGATAATAATAACAACACAAGAATGTATTGTTATTTTAGGTGTTTATGTAAGAAGAAAAATATTTTATTTGAAATGCTGACAATGGGATTGTAATTAATCTTGAAAACTGGTATAAAATTGCTATGAGATCAAAACTATTTTTTAAGTCTTACTACAGAAGTAAAAGGAACTTAGTTGCTTTGCTGTATTCTCAAAGGTATCTATTGTCAGAGGTCCAGATCAAAGCCTTTTAAGAGTGATGTGTTAGCTGAGGACAGGTGAATCTTAGCCTTCATCCTAGCTACTCAGGAGGCTGAGATCTGAGGATTGAGGTTTGAAGCCAGCCTATGCAGGAAACTCTATGAGACTCTTATCTCCAATTAACTACCAAAAAAGCCTGAAGTAGAACTGTGGCTCAAGGAACAGAGTGTTAGCCTTGAGCAAAAAAGCTAGTGACAGCAGCTAGGCCTTGAATTCAAGCCCTGGGACCCAAATAAAAAAAAAAAAGATACACTTGTTTTCATGCAACTAGTATTCTTAATAAAAATATATTTACTTTTGCTTAATGATAACAGAATATTTTCTAGTTAATCAAGTCAGATGATGAAAATTATGCTAATGTAAAAAACTATGGGTATTTTCTATAGCCACTGAATTTATACAGGCTTAATATAAAAGAGCAGTATCAGGAAAACAGACTAAATGTACATTAAGAAATCTTTGGTTCTGTTTTAACATCTATTTTAGAATCAAAACATCTGCGGGGAAAATATGTTCTAATTAATTTTTAATGTTATTGTTTTTTCCATTTGTAATCTAAAAGGTTTTCTAGAGGTTGTATGAGGCGTAAACACAATTTTGATAAATTTATATTACTTAAAAGCATTAGGAAGATGGTAACATTGAGTGAAATCACAATGACTACTTTGTTTGGCTGGTTGAGTAAGATAGTGCCTCCACTATATGTGGAGTGCTAGAAGGAAGTCAAGCTTAAGAAAGATGTCTATGAGGAATTTCACTTGCAATTACTTTGCCTGACATTCATACAGAATGCAATTTGAATATTACGGGTGTTAAAAAGTCATTGCAAAATTAGTAAGCTATAGTGTTAGAAAACCCAACTTGGTTATTAACATGTTATTATCTTAATTATGGCATTACAGAGTTCCAATTCCTGGTCGATTGCGAAGGAAAGCAGGCTGTAAAAGTAGGTTGTCAAAATCTTCATGAGAGAGATGCTTTAACATTTTTTAAAGGGAATTCATTGCTTAATTATAAGGGTGATACAACTTCAGCCTAGAAAATGCACAAGATGATGAAAAGAAACATAATATCCTAGCTTGGCACTTCAATATTATTATTTTGGTAGAGTTATTTCCATGCTTTTTTCATAATTTTAAAATGATTTTGGTTATAATTCTAAGGTGTGTATGTCACACTTGGTGACTTGCCTTTTCACTTTATGCCATATATTTAGTAGGATCTAATATTTTCAAAATGAGCCTAAGTTGGTATCTTAGGGTAATTAATTGTTCAGAGATACTGGTCCATTTGGCATAGACCTGCCAGAAGGTAGCTCAGACCCGCCCAGAAAGTAGCTCCATTTGGCTGTGAGGCTTGTAATAGCTAGGTCATTTTCTTCTCCTGGAACAATTTCATCAGAAGAGCTTTGCTCTACACTGCATACTAAATACAGGACAAAGACTCCATCAATAAAAGCTTGGAATGTAGCCAGACCTAAATCACTGGGGGTAGACTTTTTGCATCTCAGCTCCACCAGGATGGTTGTATACAGAGACTTGATGATACAGGACACCTTAATTGCTGCCCATGGAAGCAAAAGGAGGGAATTTGAATACACAGATGAAAGCATTCTTTCAAGGACACCTGAAGGCATGTTAGGAAACCAAGTGTTGCAATAAAATAAAAAAAAATACTTACAAACTAACTGCAATGCATAAGCTGTGCTATGAATGTGACTTGATTTAAATACATAAATACCTGTGTGTATGCATTTTGTTTGTGTTTGTGCATTAAGGCGCATGTGCATGTAATACAGACTCTAACAAGCCCTTTAAATTTAATTCATTGAGAGAACTGAACATGTAACCTATAAACTCAACCTTATGTGAATATGTAAAGAGTGTTTACCATATATTATGCAGAAGACAATTAAGTAACGTTTAATTAATTTTTAAAAGGTCAAAGTCCATGAAGATTGTCACAATGGCTGACTGAATTTTTAAAAATTCCAATGACTTTACTCACCATTCAGAATCCACAACACATTAAATATTAATGGGTTTAAAGATTCCAGTGCTGAGAATGTCAAAGTCACACCAGGATTCTAGGGAGTGGGAAAAGAAACAGATTTTTTAGTGAGTACATTAAGGATTCACAGTGCAATTTTAAAACTCACAAACTCTTTGACCCACTAATTATACTTCCTAAACTGTATTCCTCTGCCTCTAGCTACCTTTGAAGATTTCATTCTGTCTTGGTTTCCAGTAGCTTCATTATTATACTCCCTATGTGTGATTTTTGTTCTATTTCTACTATGTGGATGCTGTATATCTGGCATTTGTGATTGGTATCTTTATTACATCCAGAGAAATTCTCACCAGTGGGTCTGCAACAATCACCTCTTTGATTAGCATTTATAGGTCATGGTACCTGCAATTTACATGCATCTTTTGCTCTTTGGGTGCGTTTCATCTTTGTGCAATGTTCTAGATCTTTTGTGTGGCTTTATCTTGTGATCAACTAATTATTTTGTACTTTGTTTTGTTTTCCTATTTCTAGTACATTTGAAAACTACTCAATACACTTACTCTCACCATAAAATGATTAATGTGTGTGCGTGAGCAATTTCTATTTGATAGAGTTTTTAAGGGGTTGTTTGAATCTATGTAGAATCTATACATTTTTTTTCTTGTTTTGTGTTTTTGCCAGTCCTAGGGCTTGAACTCAGGGCCTGAGCACTGTCCCTGGCTTCATTTTGCTTAAGGTTAGCACTCTGCCACTTGAGCCACAGCACCACTTCTGCCTTTTTCTGTGTATGTGGTGCTGAAGAATCAACCTCAGGGCTTCATGTATATGAGGTGAGCGCTTTAACACTAGGCCATATTCCCAGCAGAATCTATACTTTGTATTTTCTGCAGTGTCTTTTCTTGAATTATATCAATTATCATCATTTTAAAACTTCTAATAACTCCAATATCTGATTCACCCATGGTGAATAAAAAATGTGTAACCTCTGATTAATGTTATCTTCCTTCTGCAAAGATTGTTTCCTTGTGGAAGGCTGGTAAAATGTCAGATCCATTTAATCCTTTCATGAGTTTATTTTAGATATTTGTAAAGGCTGTAATGTTTTCATTTTACTTGTATTTACTTGTACTTTGGGGAGGAACCTTTCTTGGAATTCGGTGGAGACCCTCTGGGTTTCTGTCAGGTTCTTCTGCTTCAGTGGAATGCAAGTTCCCTATTCTTTACTTACCCACCAGCAGGTACTGCTACCTTCTGGGTTTTTTTTAATCTTTTTTTTCCTAGATTCAGAACTACAAATTTATCAATATATTTATTAGAATTAATAGGAAAACTTTGGGCTCTCTTGAGGCTTCCTCCTCTTTAGAGTATTGTCTTTACTTTGTGACATTCTTTCAGTTTTCAACCCTAACTTCTCTCTCCTTTGTACCCTAAGACATCTGTTTTCTGTTTGGAAAGTTTAATGCTTCTCAGGACTCTAGAAGAAAAGTCAAGTCATTGTGTAACTCACCTAGTTTCCTTTCTTCAATATAAAGGTTCCAATCCCTCCTGTATCTAGCTAGCTACCTTAATGATCTTCCAAGCTCTCTAAAAATGTTCATTTTATATTTTGTTCAGGTTTAATCAGTGAAACAGCCAGGGAGTTCATCCAATAACATCACTTCATCAATTGGAATCAGAACTCTACATGTACAAAAGCAATCATTGCAAGGACGGAATTATGAATATAGCAAAGGTTTGTACAGTGGACCATAGTGTTTTTATTCCTATCAACATGAGGTTAGAAAAGGAACTTACAGGGCTAGTAATAATGGAAGTATTTAAACAAATTGGATTTAACAACTGTAATTAAAAATTAGTACCACCACTTAAGACCAATCTGAGGCCATGAGTTTCAAAAGGCACCACCCAGCACCCTATATGTTTGAGTTCCCTTTAAGTCACATCTATCCCACAGGAGCACATACAATAAATTGAGTTGGCTAATAGATTAGCTCTGTTTGCTCCCACCCCCACCCCCCACCAGCTCCATACAAATGCCTATTTCTAAGTTAAGAGAAACAATATATTCAAGAATGTCGGGTGCTTCAAGAACTCTGAGAGGACTAGAGTAGTAAGAACAGGAAGAACACTGATAGGAATAGCTTCAGAAACCATTTACAGATATACAGCCCCCTCTCCCCTGCCCCCCACCAGCCCTCTCCAGAGAGTGCTAGTGCTGCTGATGTGTATCTCATGGCAGAGATACTGCAGATCACTCTTGACACCACCAATAATCAACACTGGATGTTCTGTTCGAAACATCATCACCTCTGCTTTAGAAAACCAGAAACAGCTTCCATCACTGTGGCAACTCACTCCTGAGAGATGCTGTAATTACTCCTTAATGAGTCTGACTCATTTTTGAACCAGGTGACTCTTTTGAAAACCAACTATTTGTGGGTAATTTATGTAAATCGAGAGCCAGCATCATTTCCATGGTTATCAACAATCCTACACGGATTTCAGGATTGTGTGTCTAAATTATTTAGCATTTGCTCCTCTGAGCCACGTGAGACTGACACTAAAAGAATGCCCCCACTCAGAGTGTCCTTGCGTCTGTCTGTTCTACCCACTTGAAGGCCTGCTTCCTGTAAATATGATTGTCTGTGTAGTAATCTGCATTTATCCTGGTCTTCCTTGCTTCTGGAGTTTTCAAGCCAAACTCAATCCAATGAGTTGTCAGAGTTGCCACTGGGCTTAGGTTACCTAAAGTTATTTAGGTAAATGTATTGACTTGTTTTTCTAAAACATGTAGCTGGAACATTGTCTCTTGAAAAATTTCCACTTTCCTTTAGGAGTCATTAAATTAATATGTAAAGTGCCTCAAGTAGTTTATTAACATTTTGTTTTACATCTCTCTCTACACATATATCAGAATATATACATATATCAAAGATCCCTATCTATCTATCTATCTATCTATCTATCTATCTATCTATCTATCTATTTATCTACCTACCTATCTATCAGAAGTGTCCCAATTTTTTCTTAAAGATTCTAGTGTTATTTCTGTCTCTCATTCTCCTAATGTCATATGGATTCCTAGAAGTAAATGCAAATTCTATCTTTATTATTTTTAAAACCCCTGAAACAGATAGTTTATAAATTCTTGTTGAGCTAATAGGTATGTGATAACAATGCTATATTGCTAGCTCAAAGACAAAGCCAACCAAATTATATATATATATCTATTTAATCCAAAACTAATGTGATTGATCATTGAATAATTTTCCATCTTATGTCCAGGATTAATAATTTTAAAAGCAACGAACCTCTAATATTCTGATTGTTGAATGTTTCCAACAGTGAAATTGTGGGGATTTTATTTCAAATACAAAATTTATATACTCTTTACAAGTGAAGATTTTTGGATATCAGTATTGGAAGACATGTTTTTCTATGCAATACATAACAAAATGTAATATTTAGACACATGTGAGGTAATCTGGAGACAATTTACTCAGCTTTTAGTTTTGCAAAGTCTAATAGGAGCTAGAAAGAGGCAAACTATCAAAAAGTCAAATAAATATGGAAAGGTCAGTAAAAGACTTGGCCAGAACTCTAATGAACTCTCTATTATGGAATCATGGTTATAGATAGAACAGATACCCTGTATTCATAACTTGTCCATGTAAAAAGATGTGTAATAGAGAACTATAGAAATAGTTTAGGAATTAGACCAAAATAAAGGAATATATTTGAAGACTGTATCATATTTGCCTTCTGCAGGAAACAATATAGAGAACTAACTGCTCAAATAACTACTTCCATCTAAATGGCTCTGATATGTCAACAATCAAACTTTAAATATAGTCTTTCTGTCCATTTTGTAGACATTTCATCCTAGTTTTAATATACATAATCTTATTATTAAACTGAAATCTACTTTACCTGTTGATTTCTTTTTATTGTTAAAGATTTCCATGCTAATTCTATTTGGTTATTTCTTTCTTATTGAGATGAAAGTATTCATCTTGTTTCTTTGTTTGGTTTCTGGCCAGTCATGGGACTTATACTTAGGGTCTGAGTCCTGTCTCTGAGCTTTTTTGCTCATGGTAAATATTCTACCATTTGAGCAACAGCTGCAATCCAACTCTTTGGTAGTTAGTTGGAGGAAGGAGTTTTACAGACTTTCTTGGTCAGTTTGGCTTCAAACTGAGATCCTCAGATCTCAGCCTCCGGAGTAGCCAGGATTATCTCTATGAGCTGCTAACAATTTAGAAATTCTTATAAACACAAACTCCATAGCTGCCATATGCAATATGATTTTTTACTCTTATTTCCTGGTTGCTTTGACATACTTTCTAATTCTAATTAGACCAAGCATGGTGACAGGTGTTTGTAATCCCAGAACTTTGAAGGCAGAAAGTTGAAGAGTGAGGACAGCTTGTACAAAATAGCAAGACATATTTTTTACCACAACCCAGTAATAAAATAATAACAATAAAACATGTTTTCTAAGATGAAGCTCTCCAGTATAAGAACAAATACAAACAGTATCTTTTATTATTTTTCTATTTTATTTAACAACTGTCTTCGTAGAGCCTTTAAAGTATTGTTATAGTTTATTTAGAAGATTATTGTTTAACATTTTCCCCTTTAGAGATTTAGAAATATTTAGGAACCATCACAGTCATCCAACAAACAAACAGATCAAGAAATAGGACATAAGCTGGAACCCAGCTTAAATCTCTATTTAACCCTTTTAAGTCTCTATTTCTGACACTACTATGATTTCAAAAACAAAATTTAACCTGCCTGTTTATGTATGTATTTTTGTGCATCCTTTCCCTCCCTATCCAATTTTATTTTGAGATTTACTCCTATTATTGTTTGACGTTATAGTCTGTCCTTTCTCAGTTAAACATAGTATTTTGTTAAATGAATATTGCATGATTTATTTATCCAAACAACTATTACTGACATTCAAATTGTCACCTAGTTTTAGTCACTAAGAATGTACATATTCTTCCTGAATGTTAAAAATGTTTAGAAACTGTTATTATTTTGTTTGTCTCTTTGGCCAAGAAATACTACATATGTGCAAATATTTCTTTCAGCTATATGTCTGTAGAAAACTACAGTCTTTCAAACCTAATTTTAGAGATTGAAATGATGCAAAGCTGGACTTCCATATCTACGAAGCAAACTACAAAGGCTGCATGCTTTTTATGTGTTGGGTATACTTTCTATGATCTGGTACCCCAATTTTTCATCCGTATCCAAACAAAGCACTTACAATAACACTGAGCTTGCCACACTTGCAGTAACCCTTTCTTAGAATCAGCAAATAACCATGGGGGGCAAGCTCACCAAAACACCTGTCTTACCTATACATATCTATCTTCTTTCTGATCTCAAATCAGTTTTTCAATAACTGTTTAGCTTTCTATATCTTCAAGGAGATTATTTTCTTGACTTTTATAGATTTTCTGGGCTATCCTCCATGGAAGGATTGCTTTGAATTTCTTAGCCCTTAATTATTGGAAACAAGTGTTTTCCTAATGCACTTTCTAAGGTATATCTACAAAGAGAACACATTTTTTCTCTGAAAACTGTTTTGTGGTTACATGTTCAGGCATTAACAAGTATTTCCATTCATTTGTTATGACATTCCTGACAGAGAGGCCCTAGTTGCTACTTGTATCTCTTTTCCTCCTCTTTCTTAAATGTTAGGAGATTCTAGTTACTGTGCAAAACTTTAGGTGCATTAAGTAAGAAAAAAGCACAAAATGGTACTGTAGAATGCTGGGGTTTTTCAAGGAAAGAAGTATAAATAGATCCTGGAATATTTGAGGTAATTGCACAGATTATACCCTCATAGGAAGGACGTGGGATTACTGAACAGGAATTATGAATATGTATATGCTCAGTCCTGGGTAGAATAAAAGAAAGAAGAGATTTGCCCTTGCTGTGGACCTGGAATATTTTGTGAAGATAGTAGACAGAGGCTGAGAACTATTTGAATATATAATCAGAATTCTTCTTCTGGATTTTAGCCCTAGGTGTTAGCTTTTTTTTTTAAAACCGGTTAGGAAACTTATGCTTAAACCCAGCAATAACTAAAATTATCTTCCCAGAAGACTTAGTAGTTAGCTTAGCAAAAGTCATAGGAGAATTGATAGTTCAGAAATCAGAATAACACACAACTTTACTGAGTAATTCGCACCCCAACTGGTCACATCTATTGACTTGATTGCTACAAATGGGATGCTCAGGTCTGCTGGTGAGCTAGGAGAGACATGTCAGCCATAATGCAAATAGATAAGTGCTATAAAAGAGGTGAATAATAATCTCCAGAGTGTAGAATCCAGATTTAGTTTGTTCATAATTAGTCAGTGTAGTAGGGAGGGAGAGAGGACGGGGTAGGGGGAAGGAGGGAGGAAAGGAAGGAAGGAAGGAAGGAAAAAATTGTGTGTCCCAGATGTTCACATATTTTAAAATATCTGATATTGCTAATAAAGGACAAAAGTAAAGAGAATCCATGAATTACAGACAAGTGCCAGTTTTTTTTTTTTTAAAGATGCACAGCTTTTCAGACTTTCTATAGCTTTTTTTTTTTTTTTTTTTTCCAGAGCTGAGGACCAAACTTGGGGCCTTGGGCTTGCCAGGCAGGCGCTGTTCCCCTGAGCTAAATCCCAGCCCAAACTTTCTAGAATTGAATGTTTAGAAGGAACATATTTTGATCATGGCCTTAGCCAGGAGGATTCCTTATGCAAAGTATACAATTAAAATACAATTGCTGAATTGTTTCTTTTTACCATGTGATGCTCAGTCAATCCAATTTGCCTAATGTTAATATGACCGTACTTAGTTTGTATCTAATCTAAAACCATTTAGTAAGGAGCATAAACTCACAAATAACTCCCAGACACAGAACTGATTGCTTTCTGTTTGGCAATGAAATAGATTCCCTACTTTTTGTTCAGATATATGATGTTGTATGGACATTGCCTTCAAAGTAGCTGTTGAAATCAGTAGGATTATGTTACAAGGCCATCTGATAGGCAAACACGTTAGTGTAGCTCATGTGATCTGGGACAAGGAATGATTAAACTATCAAGTTCCCTGGAGTTACTTCTGAGCAACTGAAGCTGGAGGGGCACAAAGGAAATATAACAGTGACTTAATTTTTGCACAATGGAGGAATTCACTTTTTGGTGGGAATTTTCAAGACAAATTAGATTTAAATTAGCATGCTCATCTGGAATAAATAAACCAATGCAACCAGCAAAAGAAACTGTGATTCAAAATTTGTAGAGAAAAAAGAAAGCGAATGCATCAAATTCTGTGAGATCTTTGTGAAGAATCAGTGTACTGGAAGGAAGCAAAGCTTCCAGCTGAAAATAAAACAGACATTTCTCTTTAGAGGTAGTGTATTGAGTTAAAAATTTTTACTGTCAAGGTGAAATACAGAGGGGTTAGAATTACATACATTACGTAGTGAGTACATTTCTTTTCCAACTTGTTGGAGATCATTTCTCTTAGTATCATCTTATGTGATCATATGTACACAGCTATTGAGCTAAATTATGATCATCTGCTAGGACTATCGTAGACATATACTAATTATTTCTTGAGAGTCAGCAGAAATGGGAATTGAGTTTAGTAACTGATACCCTGAATCATAAAACAAGAAAGGAAGTAGAGCTGTGGCTCAAAGTAGAAGAGCACTAGCTTTGAGCAAAATGGCACAGGGATTGTTCCCAGGCCCTGAGTTCAAGCTCCATTGGGTGGGGGGAAGGAGGAGAGGAGGAGAGGAGGAGGAGGAGGAGGAAGAGAACAAGAAAGATAGAAGTCTGGAAAAAGTAGACTGTGGTCATACATAATTGTACCAATTTAAATAAAAGTTTCTAAAACCATACTGGTCATATTCATATTGATTAGGGAAGAGACAAAGGTCTCTAATATTAAGGCATGCAATTAGGACAGACCATAATGAAAAATATTATATAGGTTCACTTTTCTTAGTGAATATTTTGATTAACTGCATTGTCTTAAACTGACAATACCTTTGCTCTCAATACCCTCTCCAGTTGCTATTAGAGACTCACAAGGAATTGAATGGACCCATAGAAAGTTCTAGAGTCAAAATGAACATCAGCAAGTTACAAAGTAACATATTTTTGAACATTATAGAATTTTTTCATCTTGATAGGAGATCTCTCAGACCCTTTCTTAATAATATAGATCAGAAAAGATCATTTGGAAAAGAATATGAAGAATGTTAAATTACTTCATAAATTTAGATGAAAGGAACTAACTAAAAACGTAACCCAAAGTTAGTGTGCTGTGGAGAAGCAAAGTGTGAGATGGAGGAGGTAATGGCTCTTGGACTAGGCTTATCTTTCATTCATTGGTCTTAAATAAGTACCAGAACCTCTGCTGGAATGAATTTCTACTATCCTCTCACTGTGGTGTCCTAGGAAGCTCCTTTTCTCAAATTTAGTCCATATATTGCTCTGCTATTTCAATAAGCTGATCCCAAAGAATATCTTTCCAGCACCTCCATAGGGTAAATAATTCTTAGTAGGCCAGGTGATGGCCCTGCAGAATCATAAGTAAAGATGGCATTTTAAAATGATAAAAGTTTTCTTTATATAACACCACTCTGTCATTTGTCTCCTGATGCCTAATATAAACTCCTTACAAACATTCAGAGAGAAACAAACACTGGTGACACTTAGAAAAGGACAATTGTTGGAAAGATGACTAAGATTTCCCACAGGATGAATTTAGAATTCACTCCAAAATGGGTAAACAAGTATTATCTTAAGAACTGATTTTGCTGGCATGTAAAGAAGTACTCAATTGGGTACTACACAAAAAATAATTTAATAAAATAAGCCTACATCTTTTTCAAAAGCCAACCAAATATATCAATACATATGGATACTTTCTTTTATAAAACAAAAAGTTACATGTATGAATATTTTTTAAATGTTTGGTTGTGAATACTTAAATGTGGGAGTATTTACAACCCTAAAGGATTTTAACATAGAAGTATGGAATCTGATGAAAAAGATGCCAAAAGATGATTGTTGCCTTGACATTTCATGTTATAGATGGGGGACTGTAGGCCTAGTTAAAGCATTCTTATGTTCTCAGATTGAATTGAGTGTGTGTGTGTGTGTGTGTGTGTGTGTGTGTGTGTATGTATGTGTTTGTGTGCACAAGAATGCCAGTTCTAGGGCTTGAACTCAGCTCCTGTTGCTCAAGGATAGCACTTTTACACTTGAGCAACACTCTACTTCTGGCTTTTTGGTGGTTAAAGGAACGAGCGTTCCAGGGACTTTCTTTCCCAGGTTAGTTTCAAATGGTGTTCCTCAGATCTTGGCCTCCTTAGCAGCTAGGATTACAGGTGTAAATCACCAGTGCCCAGGCTCTAGCAGATTTTAATCCCAAGTATCTCAGAGGTGTTGGTCTTCTGATTTCTTAACAATTATCTGAAACGCTGCTAACACAATAGCAGCATTTATTTTAAAGACCACTTTTGAGTGCAATTTCGACTTACTGGAACAGATCTGGACATCAATTCATTTTTTACAGGTAAAAGTAAGCCTTTATGAAGTCAAATCAGCTCATTGAATTTTGTCACTGAAGCTTCTTCATTTTATCCAAAGGTGACATCTAAGTCTTGCCCGTAGAAAACATTTGAATTGTTTCAGGCCCAATGACAATCATCTCACTTGTCATGTTTTGCAAATCACATCAAATTCAAAACAGCAAATACAAAAGGTCTAATTAAGGACAAGCATGCAGTGAAAATCACCATGATTATTCCAGCTTTCATGGGAGTCAGAAGACATGACAGAGCAAGCAGATGGGCAAAAGGAAGAAGTATATCTGAGGAATTATTAGATGAAAGGAAGCAGAAATTATCCAAAAGTGAATGTAAGCTCCCAAGTAGCCGCATTTACTTAGCTCATTTAGATGAAGGTCATGCTGCCCTGCAAATTACAGGAATTTGCTGGGCATATCTTTCTAGTACAATACTTTGTGTGATTGTATTCTTTAAATAATAGTCTTGGCCATGAACGAAATACTTATTAAACTATATCATAAAACCAAGAAACAGGTACATTACAGATGTCCAAAAGGGATTTCATCTTGAGCCAGGTCCCTGTTCAGTGATAGAAGTTCAAGGATATTTGATACCATCTGGGAAACGTTTGAGAGGCCCCAAAATATAAAGTCAGTGAAAGGAATGACATGAAAGAAATTTGGAAACAGAGAACTGACTCAATTTTTACTTTTTTTTTTTTTTTTTTTTTTTGGCCAGTCCTGGGCCTTGGACTCAGGGCCTGAGCACTGTCCCTGGCTTCCTTTTGCTCAAGGCTAGCACTCTGCCACTTGAGCCACAGCGCCACTTCTGGCCATTTTCTGTATATGTGGTGCTGGGGAATTGAACCCAGGGCCTCATGTATACGAGGCAAGCTCTCTTGCCACTAGGCCATATCCCCAGCCCCGCTGACTCAATTTTTAAAAAGCTCTCATTTTTCACAATGGATTGGAAATCTTGAGAATGATAACTTTTACTTCTGTTGGCATGTAGACAGTATCTCAATTCAAAGAAACAAAGAGTAAAGTTCACTTACAAAAATAAAAAGTATAAAAATATAAATTATTTTTTCAAACAGCCACAGAACCAATAAAGTTTTTAGGAATTAGGGAATAATATGATCAAATTAATGTATTTCATTGTCCTTATAGGGAGTAATTTTGTTTTTTTTTTAACTGTAAGGTTCAGTTCTCGAATGCCAATCTCTCTGAAGTGATCAACAGACTCAGATCTAATTTAAAATTTTAAAATTTTTTTTAGTTTTGAAAAGAGTTTTATACTGAAATGTAGTATAAAACTATTTTTTGGAAAAATTCTGTAGCACTGGTACTAGGGTAGAACAAATATATTTTCTTAGTCTATTTGTTATTATATAAAATGAGACTGAGTAGTCTATAAAGAATAAGTCATTATTACCCACAGTTTTGGTAGATGAGTATGAAAGATCAAAGCTCCACAGTTTTGTTGTCATATATGAACAAGAATTTTACTTCTAAGATAGTGATAAGATAAAAGACTCTGGTCTTCTTGTGCCAAAAGTGTGTAAGAGAAAAAGAAGACAACACACTTTCCTCATCTTACCCTTTTATAATGGGTCAGATTAATCCACTCATGATGGTGGAGCCTTCATGATATACACATTTCCCAGGTGTTTCCAATTCCCAAAATATTGTCACTTTGGTGATTCAGTTTCAAAATAAATTTTAGAGGAGACCAAAGCATTCAGGAGTCTTAGCATGAAATAATTTAATCATTTCAACAATTCTAAAATGAAAGAGGAGAGCAGAACTTCTTGTACCCTACAAATCTGAGAGTATAATCATATAATCATAAAACAATGATTCCTTTGTGTAGCAGATAGGTGCTGTTGGTAAAAATTTTTCACATGTCTTAACTAAACAAAAATTGTTTCAGAAGCATGGAAACTATCAAATAAAAAAGGAATCTGCAGTTAGGAGAAAATGCTTGGCAAATGTATTTATAATAATGAAAAATGAAGAGTTCTCAGATAAAACTTTAAGAGCAGAAAGTCCAAAGCAAAGAATGATTATATAAAAACTAGTGATTTCTTTTCAACTGCTTGGATGCAGTTAATTTATGTGAGATCAAGCAAAAATATTGGGATTGTCAAAAACTAACAAGAAAAATGTCAGAATATAGAAAATTGCTGCCCATAAAATTAAAAAAAAAGCAGAAAAAAAGACAAAGAATATTAATTGTAAACTAAATGAAGAAAATTAATGCAGTAAGAAATATACAGTCATTAATTATCAGAGAAATATAAATTGCAATAACAAAAAATTATGTTAATCTATGCCTAATACAGAGGTTAAAATTTGCCCCTGTAGATCTGAGTCAGAATAGGATAGGTTATATCAAAATAACAATAGTGCCAATCAGTCTGACCCACGTTATCTTTTATTTGGCTAAAGACTGATTTGATATCCACAATTTAGAATGTTATTGGTTTCAGGGTCAAGGGAAGACATGACAATTCATGTTATTAGCTCTCAGGTCACTTCTGTACATATTCTATTCTTAAAAAAAATCACCTAGCCACATCTAAATTCCAGGAATGGGAAAGTAAAGGAACATTGTATTTCCAGAAATAGGAAACTAAAAACTGGAGAACACCAGTTCTTTGCCAAACGATTTCAAGTATTAGTACAGTGTGACTGATTAAAAGACCTCAGGCTCTGGTGGAAATGCAGTCCTATACTGATATACTGAAGGACAATCTTAAAGCAGATAGTTGAATTCAGTGTATTTATTCTCTATTATCTAGCAATCCTTGTTCTATGTATATAACTCAAATAAATCCACCCACAAGATGATAGGAGTCCTGAATCTTTGTGCAAGTTGCAGTATTATTTTATCTGGAGATGACTTGACAACACTATGGCTATCACAGGAAGGGAATAGGTTAAAGTCAAGATTACACAGGCTGGAATATCACACAACGACCAGAATCAATGTATTAGATGTCCAAGTGTCAAACATGAAGTATAATGTCAAGACAAGAAAAGAAACAATAATAATATACTTAGTAAATTGAGATTATAACATTCTTGTAAATGATACTTGATTTGAAAACACAGCTACAACAGCAAAATGTGCATCAAATATATAGAACACACCATTAACTCTGTAGAAACTGTAGAGAACAGAAAAGACAGTCAGAGAATAGTGAACAATACAGCAACACATACACACACCCCACAAATAAATCAGAGAAAAGCTTTTGTGCACACTAATGACAAAAGTAGTTAAGTCAATTACCTAGGACTAACATGAAACACAGCATGCAAGAAAAAACAAGAAAAATTCTTAAAAGACTTATTTGAAATAAACTATAAAATCTATTTCTTTCCAAATATTATTTTCCTTAAGGTTTCTCAAGATGTCATAGGATATTTTTGGGCTTTGGAAGAATGAACACTTTATGTCTATCCATGATTCCTGCAAGACCAGTACTGAAGATGAAAACAATTTCTTGACAGTGCTGGAAGGGAACTCCTGCTAGAGGCTCCTCAAGAACATACTTGGTTAGGTAGAAGTATCGAATAGGAGTTGCAATTAAGAAGGCATCAATATACTACTGATGTCAGAAAATAATCTCTTGTTTTTTTTTTTTGTTTTTTTTTTTTGGCCAGTCCTGGGCCTTGGACTCAGGGCCCGAGCACCGTCCCTGGCTTCTTCCCGCTCAAGGCTAGCACTCTGGCACTCTGCCACTTGAGCCACAGAGCCACTTCTGGCCGTTTTCTGTATATGTGGTGCTGGGGAATCGAACCCAGGACCTCGTGTATCCAAGGCAGGCATTCTTGCCACTAGGCTATATCCCCAGCCCAGAAAATAATCTCTTTATACAAATAAATTTCCTGATTTTTACAATAATGTTTTCACTATGAGTGAAGCATCAAAGTAATGGAGAAAATACTGTAATTTATCTTAGCCATGTCAATTAGATGTCACATGGTTGTGAGCAGAGAAATCTTGGCAAACGATGTTGCAGATGAAAATAGTGAGAGGAAAGGATGAATTATTTTCTGAGAGCATAAGTACATGCTAACTGTGTGTCTGTCTTCAGATTTGTACTTTAGAAAAGAAAGAGGGAGAGACTGCACTGAGCTGCCGTGTAAGAAAAAAATAAAACCAGTTTAATCCATTCTATATGTCAAAGGGAATTAAGAAAGGGTTTCAAGTTGAAATCTTCAATGACAGGAAGAATAGTGCCATCATTAACATAAGCATGGAATAAAGAAGAGAAGATACTTCATAAAATTGCTCTAATTGTAGTTTTGAAAACAATTGATCAATTCTGAAGGCTCAGAGCATTCATATCTCAGGGAGATAATTGAAAACACTAGAGAATGATGTGAAAGGGGCAAGCATCCCTGCAACGATGAGCCTCTCATCATTAGATGTGCTCGGCTTCTACAGATTTTGATTAAAAAGTGATCAAAAGGGTCTTGCCTGTCAAGTATACAATATATCCCTATGTTATTAACAACTCCAGCATATACAACTGCAGAGCAGTGAAGGAAAGGAGAGATACAAACAAAACACCAATGTCACCATAGGTCAATGATTTAGGTGTCTGTCAGTGAAGAACTTTACTCTTGACCTTCAACTTCCTGGGTTATGAAATATAAATAATCATACTTGCCATTTAATCTCCTAGCATTGCTAACTACTCAGATAAAACCCTATCATTTTTAATTTAAATTTTATTATAAAGGTGATGTACAGAGAGATTACAGTTACATAAATCAGGTAATGAGTACATTTCTTTTTGAACAGTGTTACCCCCTCCCTTATTTTCTCCCACTTCCTCCCCCAGCCCCCCCTCCTTCCCCAGGTTGTAAAGCTCATTTCCAATATAGTGTCTAGTGAATATCACTCTTGAATTAGTTTATCCTTTGTCCAACAGTTTCTGTGATTAATGTGATTCTCAAAAAAATGTGCTATGTAAATGTTTTGCTGATATTATTCTAATTATCCATATAGTGTTTCCCATATTTAGTGAACTGGACAAATACTAGTACTACCCAATGTATATCGCAAAGAACATCCAGTAAGGTAAGCCTAAACCATATATTAAATAATATACTGTAATTCATGTTCCTGTAAGTATTGAAGAATTTATTCTTATTAAAGAGATCATTTGGTAGAAGGTGACATTTAAGAATGTTTTTATATGTGACACCCATAGACAAATAAAAGTAATGTACAATTGATTCTTGAGTCAAAATACAAACATAGAGTTGAATATTCTTGTCTTAATAGTTTCTGTGTATATTTGATATGAAGGAAAACTTGGTATTGTTATAATGAATTGGTTTTCTGAAGGTGATTATTTTTAAAACCAAGTCATGTGTTAAGTATTCACTATGTCACATAATCAATAGAACAAGTCATTTAAGTAATTACTCTGCAACTTAATTAAAGCTAAAAGTTGTTTTATATATATTCATATTAGTTACATTGCTGTGACAGAATACCTGAGAGAAACAATGTAAAACAGAGGAAGAATAATTAATTTTGGTGCACAGTTTTAGAAGACTTGGTTCCTGACTTTTTGATTCCATTTCCATGAACCTGTGATGAGGCAAAGCATCTTGGACATTGTAGACTGCCAGATATCATGGGGCAACAAGAGTCATCTTGTGGTAGTTGGAAAGCAGAGACATACAGGAAGAACTGGAGGACAAGGTGCATCTTTTCAGGGCATACTCTGTAACCTATTTCCTCCAACCTGGCCCAGTTCCTTCAAGTGATCTTGTTCAAAGACTCTGAACTGATGGATGTAATTAGGTAAGTTTTGCACTTTTTAAATTCAGTTTATTTCTTGTATTATGCTTTCTGTCTTACATATGTTAATACCTTCTTGTAGTTATAGCATAACTCCAACTTGGTCATGCTGTATAATCTATTTAATGTGCTGTTTTTAATGTGCTATTGAAATCAATTTCCAAGTCATGAGAAATCTATGATGTATAATTTTCTATGTGCCTAGAACTGTTTTAAACCATAATATGATTATGATTATGACTTAAGTAATTTACTAATTATTTGAATTAAATGCCCTAGCGTCATTTTATGTGTAAGGGAATGAAAAGGTCAAATGTTTGATGAGTAGCTCCGACCATGTCAAAGCACAATGAAAAACAGCAGAACCTTGAATGAATTAGGTTAACATAAAGATTCATCTCTCAAGAATACATGTTCAATTCAATATTTGGAGTAACCAATTCAAAATAGTTTAATAGAGAATTTCAAACTATCACATCTGTTTTTATTTAATACACAATTACCCAACTACTTTATTGAAACCAGTTGAATTATTTATCTGTTAACATTGTTTAAGAAAACTTATGTAACCCTTAAAAAAGACTGAATTAATATGATCATATCTCCCCAAACAGGCCAAACTTGTTTGCCTTTGATTTTTCCATCAAACCAAGAGTTCATAACTTAGTTGTATACCAAGACATTGAGTAGAATCATCCTTTGTAGAATTATTCAATTTCTAATGTTAATACACTTTTGCCAAACACCTTTGATCAGCAGTTTTCATATTTTTAAATGGAAAAAATGTTTTCTGAAGAGACTATTTTTCTAAGAATGCAATATGTGATGAGAAATAGAATGTGACTGCAATAATCAAGAGAGAAGAGGTGGAAAAGTTTACTGTTCACACAATCCCTTCTACTTGTTTTTGTAGCTCCTGGAAACCATCAGAGGACCCCCCTCCCGCCCCCCCCCCCCCACACCCTCTGAGCACTGTCTGTGAACCACTGGTCCAGGTAATGTTTCAAGCAATAATTGGAGAATGTGATCTTTGCCTGTTATTTAAATTGATACTTCATGATATGAAGGACATGCATAAAGTCATACAGCTGGAAGTGACCATGACAATCAGGAAGTCCAACACCCACCAATTTTTATGAAGGAGGAAATACACTGAGAGAATTTTACTGGGTTTGCCACCAGCATACCAATAATTAGTGTAAGATTTTGCCATAAAATTTCTGCCTCCCTAATTCAGTTGGTTGTTCTCCTTAATACACTCTTCATTCATGAGAGAGTGGATGCATAAAACAGTTTAAGAATTTATCAGACTACTCCTTTAATGTGAAGCACATATATAAGGAATCATCGAGGGAACACGGTAATCAGTGCATGTGTTGTATCTGGAAATCTGTCATGCTCTATCATTTCCTGCACTGAGAAGGACCAAGGAAGTAGCATTTGTTACCTGGACCACCCCTTCCCTGCAAGGAAGCCACTGCTTAGCTTCATACTTTCTGTCATTCTTCCGTCTCACCTTCCAGAACACAAGCTGATTAACACCTACTCTCCTAGAAATAACCCTTCAGCAGTTCCACATGTTTACATTTTGCCCAAAGTATCCTAAAAACTCAAGGATCATACCAATTTAACATTCCTAACATTTTATTTCTAATGATAAGAACATTTTAATCAGAACATTTCCCCTTCCATAGGTCATATTTCAAGGTCATTTATTGTGAATGTGTACAAGTATATTCCCATTATCTCCTAAACTTTCTCCCTTTAAAGCAAAACCTAAGTTCAAATTCCAGGATGGATGATATAGAAGCTTAGTATTTTGATAGCTCTTTGTGTTATAAACATATGGTAATGGTGGGTAAATATAAACATGATATGGCTGGGCTGAAATGCAAGAAGCTGCTCTGTGACAAGAAGTGGGTGAATGTAGACACAGACAGTGTCTTAGGCTCATCAGGGGTTCTATCCAGAAGCAAATGGTAGGAGCCAAGAGCTTGGTTCCTGCCAATGCAAAGATTCAAAGCATTCCATGTGGCATTAGGAGCTGAAGTCTACCCATCTCAGTGAAATCAAACCTCCACATAAGGAAAGAGAAAATAAAGACTGCTGCCAGTATAAGGGTTGTGTACATGGCAACATGCAGACCCACAAGGGCAAGGAAACAGAGAGAGTCTTGAAATGGACAAACCCAGTGGCTGCATCTTTGATTCTTGTCACAGACTTTAGGATCAAAATCTCTAAGAAATGAATTGGGAGGGGGGTCTTGGTAGAGAAGGAAGATGAACCCAGAAGAGAAAAGAGAAATAGAAAAAGAAGATTAAAAATCAAACAACAGTCTTTCCTTTTCCATATACTACAGAAGCGCATTTACCAAAAAAAGTGCATATCCTGTATTTCCAAAGCTAATCACAAATGAGAGTAGCTGTGTTTATACAAGATAAGGCAGATGAGTGTCATCAACCAAAGTTTGCCAATCTTTGATATACAAGAGTGTTAGAAAAGCTCTAGAAAAGCATTGTAATCTCCATATTTTACCCTCACAAAATATTTGAAAATACTGCACAAAATAATTTTATAAATTTAAGACTCAGATGGCAACTATAGAGAAGTTAAAGGCAAAACAGAAGCATGTAGCCAAGAAATCACCAAGTTTTAAAACCAGCACCTGCTAATCTCAGTATTCGGTGTCCATGTAATACAGGAATTTTAAGGCTTGAGTCTCTTCAAGGTGGGAAAGCCAGACAGAGAAACCCTGCCTTACATATGAAACCGTAACCCCTCTGTAAACCACTTTGACAATAAGTTAATTAATTTTTAAAAAACAACGAAACCCAAAGATTCTCAAACACATAGGTGCTTGGATAAACTCTGACTCATTAAAAAAGAAGAGAGCCAGGTGTGGGAATGTGGCCTAGTGGTAGAATGCTTGCCTAGTATGCTTGAAGCCCTGGGTTCTATTCCTCAGCACCACATATTCAGAAAAAGCTGGAAGTAGCACATTGTGCTCAAGTGAGAGAGTGCTATCCTTGAGCAAAAAGAAGGTAGGGACAATTCTCAAGTCCTGAGTTCAAGCCCCAAGACTGGCAAAAACAAAGAAGGAAAAGAAGGAAGGAAGGAAGAAAGGAAGGAAGGAAGGAAGGAAGGAAGAAAGGAAGGAAAGACAGAAGGAAGGAAAGAAGGAAGGAAGGAAGGAAGGAAGGAAGGAAGGAAGGAAGGAAGGAAGGAAGGAAGGAAGGAAGGAAGGAAAGACGGAAGGAAGGGTCTACAAAGGAAGAAATTTGTCAATCCTGACTTGAGTTCTTTGGAGGGAGGAAAAAACAAATATTATTTGGTGTTCATATTAGGAATTCTTACTACCTAAGAAATCCAGAAAACCTTCCTTAGAAAACTGAATTTAGATTGCTGTGATCAATTTGTTGTACCCTATGCATTATACTACTCAAAAATAATATAGAAACTTTCTGGAATAGCATTTTTTTTGTACAGGTCAAAGAGAATGCTCACAAATAAAGTTTAAATATAACATCACAATTGTTTTTAAGATTCTAAAACATAAGCCTCAAAGTACCATAAAGTCGAACAAGCATGAAAATGGCATTAAGACTCAAGGCCGATGAGACCTAACATATTAAAATTATCATAATATACATGGTTAATATTATTAAAAGAATAACAGTATATCATAAGCATAAATAGGGAGCAAAAACCCATAAAAATTAGACATACATTATGAGTAAATAATCTATAGTTAGTTAGACGACAGGCAGACTGTAGATGACAAATAGATAATAGATGGTAACAACTGATATAAATATACAGGTCTATTAATATCTATTTAGCTATGGAGCTATGGAGCTTTTTTTTCTTTATCTTGCTGCTATCTGCAAAACTAAGACTAAGAATTTGGGAAATTGCAGAGCTCTTGGTAGCAGGTCATGGAGTAGAAAAGACAAATACTAGTTGCTAAAAGTAAAACCTCTCAGGGACCTTGGAGGACTAAATTAAGGATAAATTGAAAGTATGCCAGCCCTTCTGAAAAAGTTCAAACCCTGAAATCATGTTCTCTTAATCTATTATAATAGAGTTTCTGTCAGAAACGTTTTCCCTTCTCCATAATGACAACATTCTGCAGACTCTAGCTCTAAAATTATTTGATATTTTTTAATATTAATGTATTCCAAAACATAATCAAGTAAGCAAGCAGTAAGGTTTGAATGGAAACCATAGAAAAAATTAAGAAGTAGTAGAATTTGGAAGTTCAGATATGTTTGTTACCAAATACAAATTTTAAAAGGCTTAATGACATATATAATTCCACTTTGATATTACTATATAGTGTATTTTTAAGCATCTTGCATATCCAGCATCACAGAGGTATATCTACAACTGAATTACTATGTATAACACTGATTTCTGAACCACTTACCTTGTTCATTCTCATGTAATTGTTTTTGCTTTTCATTTTTTCAGGCTCTGATCTCATGATTTTTTTTTTTTTTTTTTTGGCCAGTCCTGGGCCTTGGACTCAGGGCCTGAGCACTGTCCCTGGCTTCTTCCCGCTCAAGGCTAGCACTCTGCCACTTGAGCCACAGCACCACTTCTGGCCGTTTTCTGTATATGTGGTGCTGGGGAATCGAACCTAGGGCCTCTTGTATCCGAGGCAGGCACTCTTGCCACTAGGCTATATCCCCAGCCCTGATCTCATGATTTTTGACCATTGATATACTTCCTTATACAATGAATGTGAAAGTAATGCTAGTTTTAATTTGAACATGTCTTCACATACATATGTCTAATATAATGTATCGTTTATCTGTTTGGAACTTTGCAGTATACAACATGAAATCATATCATGCACATAGACATAAAATTATGAGTACAGCCATATAATTAGTGAAATATGAAGTCATAAATTGTAGCCATCATAGGATACTTTCTATAAGTAAGTAGTATTTCAAATAAAGGTCAATTGTAACCTTTACAGACAAAATGAAAATGAGTATTACAGATCATCTTATTATAGTTTAAGAGTGCTCCCAGTAATGATGAAATGGCAATTCAGAGTATCCTACAAGTTAACCAGCTAGGCTTCCAAGAAATGAATAAGAAATTATTGAGGTATTTATTCATTAATATTTTAGCATTCTCTGATATGAATGAGGTCCATCTTGGCCATTTTCACAAAATTTGCTGAAATGCTTCTAAAAAGAATGGCACGCTCCCATTTGAAAGACTAACAAAACATATGGTGAAAATATTTTGTTTGGCTTACCTAATTTCTTCCATTTGAAATTTAAGTTCCTTCAGTCAGAATGTTACTTTAATGTTCTAACTTTTCACAAAGAATATTCTTACCATGGATTTCCAAGGCACCACATTTCCACGGAAGAAAGCTTGAATGTGAAAAATTTAAAACTAATGCACAGAACGGCAAGACTGTGTTTGTGTTCCAGCATTGTAAACAAGAAAAGGGAACAAATGGTCACAAACATCTGGCAGTTGAATCATGGTATTTTTCATAACTTAATATTAAATGTTTTTTGTTTTTAACATGTCATTTTCTATGGTATCTCAGTAAAGGGAAGAAATTTAAAATGTTGGGTTTGTAGAAAAATCTGAAAAAATTTCAGCCAAGCATTCATTTTAAAAGGCTCCTTGATTATAGCAATGATTAATACTCATCAACTTGAAAGACAAAACATCTTGACCATAATTTACATTTTTTTCCTGTACCTCATATTGATTTTTCAACGTGAGGTAGAAAGTAGCCAGTTATGGAAGTGTTAAGTATCTCAGAAATTAATTTAAAAGCAAAGTATTAAAGTTTCTGACCATAAAACTAGAAAAATTCAGACTTCTAGAAAAAAAAAAACATGGCCATTTATTATCTTTTTTTTTTGGCCAGTCCTGGGCCTTGGACTCAGGGCCTGAGCACTGTCCCTGGCTTCTTCCCGCTCAAGGCTAGCACTCTGCCACTTGAGCCACAGCGCCACTTCTGGCCGTTTTCTGTATACGTGGTGCTGGGGAATCGAACCTAGGGCCTCGTGTATCCGAGGCAGGCACTCTTGCCACTAGGCTATATCCCCAGCCCCGCCATTTATTATCTTAAAGAATGGTTCAGAAATTCTAACAGGATCTAAGACCCTCAATGTAAGGCCAAATGCCATGAAAATCAAGAAATAGGGGAAACACTAGGGCTCCTAGGCACAGGCCAAAACTTCCTAAGTAAAGATTCAGAATCACAACAAATCAAAGAAAGACTAGAAAAATAGGATTGCATCAAACTTCTATATGGAAAAAAAACATGGCTACTGAGGGGCATCTGGGTTGGTTCCAAATTCTAGCATTGTTTACTGTAACCAAGGTATTGTGTGACATATATACCCAATGGAATTCTATGTATCCATCAGAAAGAATGATATTGTACCACTCATAAGGAAATGGAAAGACATGGAAAAAATTATACTAAGTGAAGTAAGCCAGACCCAAAGAAACATAGGTTGCATGATTTCCCTCATTTGTTGTAAGTATAATGTGCCTATAATTTACAAGCAAAACACTGGATGGTAAATGACAAAGAAATGTAGTTGGACATGATAAATTTCACAGAATTCTAGACATTCACATAGATCAAAGGAAGATGTTCTTAGCAAAGGATCATGAAGGTTCAATAGCTGTGGACATATGATCTTATGAAAATATGCTTATTGGGATGAACTCTAAAAGAAACCTCAAGAGGTTTTATGTTATTTTGCTTCTTGTCTTCTCCCCTCCCCCCTGGTTTTGTTCCTGTTTTGATTTCTGTACTTTTTGTCTTATGTGTAAGTTTATCCGTTTGGGGAGGGTAAGTGAGAGCACAGAAATGGTAGGACAGAAAAGAGAGAGACTTTGTGTTTGAAAAATAAAGAATTTATCATATGCTGTACTTGTGCTTTTCATCAGAACTATTATTGTCATCCTGGTATATAATTTGGTGAATAAACAATTTATACAGACTACAGTTCAGGTAAAATTGAGACCAACTATGCTTTATATGGACAAACTTTGTTCTAGGAATGCAGAACACAGAATATGTGATCTCTAAGAGTACAGAGGAAAGGATTCCACACAAATCAGGTGCTTGGATGAGAACAGATTGACTCAATGTGCATCTCTTTTTATTTCATAAATGCAAATAAAACAAAAATATATTTAGACTTAAAATAGTAATTACTCAAACCCATGTGCATTCAAGAAGGCCTGTGGAATACGATGTAAATGTATTACTTGCATTATTTATTTATGTCCACTAATTTATAACAGAAGTACAGAGAAATTCTAAACTCCTGCATTCAAATAAGAAAATGATACACAAGACTGACAACAAAACGGGAAATTATATCTGTTAGGAATAAGTTTGGAAGAAATACGCCTGTTTTTCTACACATAATGGGGTTGGCTCCAGGTAGCATTCAAAGCTGTATTTATCATTTTCAAAAAAATCAATAAAATCTCTCCCTGCTGATTTTTTAAATAATTGATCCGGTATGTTTTATGTGCTATAAAAGAATATATAGTACATTAAAGAATCACTATGTGTAAATCCACTGTTCTACTCAACGCCAAGCAGAAGCATTGAGATTTTTCCGAGGAAAATGATTGTTGAAGTAGAAAACCATCTCCACAACTCCCAAGTGTTATTTTAAAGGCCTCAGGAATTAAAATTAATACAAATGCCTTAAGCCTTTTCAAAATACTGTCCTAGAAAATGAAAGCCAAGTGTTTCCTGTCCAGAGCATTACAGAGAGATGCATTTGGCTGAATTTGAGTATCATTTTAATGTGAGACACTGGAAAAGCTATGATTGAATAGTACTAAATAACCTCCTCTGAAGATTATAAAAACAAACAAACAAATTTAGGGATATTTTATCATCACTTTCCATTCTAAAGTGGGGCTTGTACATTTTAAAACATTATGCATTACTTATTTATAATATAATTTGGCATATGCATCTTTATGAATAAGTAAAATTAGATATCCAGATCTCTCTTAATGCCCTTTTAATAGAACAAATCAAAGAAAATGTGACCTATCTCAACCAACAATGACTTTCATTAGCCTCTTTTCAACTCCCCTGGCTTAGAAAAGGACAGCTATTCAAATGTTGCTTTCCTTTGATAAGCTTCTAGACATTTAGGCAAGCATAATTTTTTTTTGCAATGAAAGATTAACATAACTGAAACCAAAGTGGGAAATCTCAGGTCAAATTTTTTTCCATCTTGTTCATTAAACAAGCTATTTTAAAAATAGTTGTGGTCTTAAATATACTTATTTGATAACTGACTGTAAGGTTCTAAATAATTGTGATTAACCTTTTCAAGCTAAAGTGAATTGCAGTAGAAAGTCCAATGGAAAATGGGTGCTTTAGAGACGATTAAACCAAAGTTCATCAGTGAAAAGTATAAGCATCCTGCCTTTCTATCTGAGTCTTTGTCCATCTACAGAGTAAATAATAAGGAAAAGTACAGCAGATACAGTAAGCTCCATTTTGCAAAATAAATGCCCTAAAACTTTCCAAGTATAAACTTCCCATTGTTTTCTTAACGCCTATGTTCTTGCCCAATAGAGATTGAGTGAAAGAAAATTCACAATGAATTTTTTTGTAACAGTTATCCCATAAAGCAAGAACAAGCAGAATATGTGTTATGTCTTTCCAGAATTGGAGTTCATGATAAACGTTTTTGTTCTTTGTTCCTAACAAGGGCATATTGAAGCAATAGAGGTCAAGGGGTGATAGGTGCGCATAATGCTCTTTCATGCTGTTCTCACGTGACTAGCATAAGGTTAAAAACAAATATGAACCTTCCTTGCTCATCTGGAAAACTGTAATGCTTTACAACGTCTTTAAGAAAATGAAATAGAATGTAAGATGAGGTAACCAGCTCAATAGAAGTGCTAAAATGTTACTCTGTGGCCATGATTTTTTCCCTTGTAACTCGGGGGGGGGGGGTTGTATAGTACAATTAGACCTCAGTCAATGGTTACTATAGCAGTATAAGTCATCCCTCTGCTTATCGGCCTAGTGGACTAGTGGATTGAGAAACAATGCCTGAACTATCTGCAGATGCAACGCTTTTAGAAAGAAGGACATAGGATCTTATTCACTTGCGTTCTTGCTCCACTCTCAAGGCGCAACATGGAAAATTAACTTTGTATTTTCGTTTGGAGAAAATAATTTAGAGGAAGTTTATTTGAGCTTAGCACAGGATGTTCCATTTGGATTTTTGATTTTCCTTCTCTTTTTCTTCCCATGAGATGTGGATCATTGTAAGACATTGGAAATAATAGCACAAAAAACTTCATAGGTTTCTGATTTGAAAATGTATTTTAAGGAGAATATTTTGTCAAAGAAAATCTTCAGCTCAGCTGTAATGCAAAACAATGGTACGTGCCTTGATATTTATCTCTGGATTGGATTTAGAAAGCTCAGAGTCCAGAGAGATCCAACTCCTCACTTCTCTCTTGTATTGGTTTATCTACAGAATCCTAGAGCTCTATAGAATACTATGATAATACAAGAGGAGTTGCAAATTATACAAAAGAGAATGAGAGGAAGTAAAGGAGTTAGACCACAAAGTGCCATTACTTTACTTCTTTAATGAAAATTATTTGTGATGGATAAACAAGTCCACAGGAAGTCTGATAAATACAATGGTACATAAGGTCAAATAGATTGACAATAAATTGACAAGACATATTCTAGATGAAGCGGTATGTGTTCAGTTGGGTTAAGTATAGAAAAGAAGTTAGTTAGAAAATGAATTAAGTAGTTTGTTACTCAACCATTCTTCTCAAGTAATCAAGTCCACATTCTGGGTGGAAATTTGGACTATAATGTTTCTGGAAGCAAGTGATTAGGGGGGAAAGTTGAAGATATTAATATATGCAAATACCTTCTGTCAATAGGCTAATAAAAAGGGCAAGAGAAGACATTTTATCTAATTTAAGACTATATGTTTAGGTACCTTTGTCATAATTCCGTGTGTGTGTGTGTGTGTGTTTGTGAGAGGGGAGGAGGGAGGGAGGGAGAGAGAAAGAGGGAGGGAGGGAGGGAGGGAGAGAGAGAGAAAAAGAGAGAGAGAAAGGAAAGAAAGAAAGAAAGAAAGAAAGAAAGAAAGAAAGAAAGAAAGAAAGAAAGAAAGAAAGAAAGAAAGAAAGAGAAAGAAAGAAAGAACCAGGGCTTGCATTTCTCGTTCACTTCCATTGCTCTATCATTTGTTTCCCCACTCACCTCTCAAAAGCTGGGTATATTGGAGATGGAGTCTCACAATTTTCTGCCCAGGCTTTTTTCCATGCACAAATCTTTATATTTCTGCTTCCTGAGTAGCTAAGGTTACAGTCTTGAGCCTCCCCAACCCCAAGCCCTATGTCTTTGCCATGATTTTTCAGATATTTCTCAACCAATAATGTACATACTTTTCAATTACAGAAACATATTTAGTAAAAGGACAATCTCTTGAAACCTTACTACAAACTGAGCCCCAAATTAGAAAACAAAAGGCATGTTTAACATTTACCACTATATTTTTTAAATACTCGACTTGACATGATGTATGTAATCATGTTTCCATCTTTTATATTTCAAGATTTTCTTAGTGTGCTCATTAAAAATTTTTATAGAAAGCCACAGGTACAGATGGTCCATTAATAGCAATAAAAAGGCAAATTAAGATGATGCAAAAACCCTTTGGAAGGCAATTTATTCCATGGCTATTTCAAGGAAAGTGTCTGAATTTAAAAAATCTAATATGATGAGGCCTCCTGCTGCTACAAGTCATCCTAAAAGAAGTTTTGCATCATCTAAATTTTCCACTTTTGGCAAGAAAGGCAGACGACTTAATTGATTTTATTCAACAATGGCCATGAGTAGATTTCCAATCTGTCAGGTTTAGGTTCTAATTCCTTCTATGATTTGATATATGATGACATGCAAAACCGCACACTTCTGACTCATATGTCTGACTGCTAGTCTTGAGTACTGATACAATAAATAACTGTGGAATCTATTGCTTAGAATTATTATGGTCATTAAAAGTTCTATGAGGCTTTTATGACTGCAGATAGGATGAATACTTACTATAGAATTACCCTAGTATGGTAATATTATAAAGTTGTTGATTAAACAAGGTACTATGATGTGGTAGATAGCAATATGGTCTGAAATCCAGTGTGCACAGGTTCAAATGTACCCTCTTGCTCTTTATTGTTTCTGTCTGTGTGGAAATCCCCTTATTCTTATATTCACATATAAAATAATAGTAACTAGTAATAACCCTTTAATGTCCTATAAAGACTAACATTGTAAAAATAAAAATATCTTATGCATTTTGAAATCCAAGCAAATATTGATTAATGTTTTTTTACCTCTCAAGAGAGGAGAGAAAGGAAGGAAAAGTAGAAGCTTTGAGTATTGGGTGCAACTGTTCATGTTGTTCTGAAGAACTGTGAAGAAAAGAGGAGGACAATTTTTTGAAGAGGAGCAGGAGAAAAGAGTGCAGTACAAGTGAAGAAAGTGACGAAAGAAAAAAGAAAGGAACATGCCTAAGAGACCAACTGAGAAAACGAACAATACCTCCTCTACTGAAGCCTTTTCAGAATATAAACATGGAAAGGAAAGACCATAAGACATGGAACAGAAATCTGATAGTGTCCAGGTGTCAGTGGCTCGTGCGCCTGTAATCCTAGCTACTCAGGAGGTGGAGATATGAGTATGGTAATTTGATGCCAGTCCAGGTAAGAAAGACCATGACACACTTATCTCCAATTAGCCATGAAAAGATCCACAAGTGGAACTGTGGTTTTCATGGTAGAACATTAGCATTGAGCAAGAAAGGTCAGGAATAGCACCCAGGCCCTCAATTTAAGGTCCATTATTAGTACACACACACACACACACACACACACACACACAAAAAAAAAAAAAAAAAGAAGAAGAAGAAGAAAAGTAAGGCAGGCAGGAAGGAAGACAGGAAGGGAGGGAGGGAAAGAAAGAAAGGAATGAATGCAAGCAAGTTTGCCTCCAAATTTCTGGAGTAGTTTTAAGAAAAGTATACCATAATTAATTTTGTTGATATGTGGAGGGGAATTTTTTCTTAGGATGAATTCTTTTTTTTTTTTGGCCAGTCCTGGGCCTTGAACTCAGGGCCTGAGCACTGTCCCTGGCTTCTTTTTGCTCAAGGCTAGCACTCTGCCACTTGAGCCACAGCGCCACTTCTGGCCGTTTTCTGTATATGTGGTGCTAGGGAATCGAACCCAGGGCCTCATGTATACAAGGCAAGCACTCTTGCCACTAGGCCATATCCCCAGCCCCCTTAGGGTGAATTCTTGATCTTGCCTAGAAATCTAAACACATGCTAACTTCCTGGATTGGAGTTTACTATTATGTTCCAGTATGCAAAAATATTAAGTTTAAAGCAACTTTCTGTATTATTTATCATAATACTACAGTTGAATTGTGTGCCTTGTAAACATATGTGCTTTGTAATAAATGTATATTTGTATATGTATGTGTATATATGTAGTTTTATGCTACAGATTGTGATATGGCTATAGAATATTGGTGTTGTTCCTGGGGATCTTTTTCCTCTTATTTTATCACTGAGAATCCTTTGAAATGTTTCCCAGGGATTAATGATCAACACCCAGGCAGGAACTCGGGCCATTTCAATGTACCTGAGATAAACTGACACAGTTCAGGGTTAGCAAGCAGGTGTTTAAACTACATCACCATCCTGAAAAGATGAAAGCTCCTTGAATGCAGTGGGTTATTTGTTTTAAAATTAGTTCTGTAGAAATCAGAGTGATTTGAGGAACTGGGTTGCAGATAGTAGTGGAGTAAGGTGTGTGCACATGTGCACACATACACACATGCACACAATGGTAACTATGTTTTGAACTGCATCTTCAGTGTGTGTGTGTGTGTGTGTGTGTGTGTGTGCAAGTGGTATTGTAGAAAATGTGCTTTTGAGTCCTCAGTCCTTCAGAAAGCTTTTCATTTGTCTGTAAAATAGTTGTGTATATGTAATTCCTTAAGTATCAAAAAGATTGTTCAGCGAGTTCTCTGTGTGCCTCCTTGTAATTGTATCCTCACAATCTTGTTTATTTATGGTAGATTATGCTATGGTCCTCACTGGAGACAAATGAAATACCCTAAGAAATGTTTGGGAGAATGAATTTTAAGTGTCTCGTATAAAGTAATAATAAATAATGTCACGCATTTGGGAAGATACCCAGACTTTGTGCCAGTCTCACTTCATAAGCTTGTAACAGTAGCTAAATTTAGTAAAGATAACAAGAGTCCACACACATTTCAATTTTCCTTTTCCTTTTTTTGGGGGGGAGGGATCATATATTGCAAAAAAATAAGAACCTGAAAGAAAGAATCTGAGTTGCCCTTGGAACTGTCATGGGAAAGAAGAAAAATCATTTGAGTTTGGTGCCCACAGTTGGTTAATTTGTTTTTACAAAATTGTGTAGCTCAGCTCTCTGTATCTTTCCTCAAACCAGTTTAGAAATGGTGAGCTCTAGAGGATATTATGATTGGCATTAGGAAGGGAGGCTAGAAAGAAAACATATTGTGGAGATATTCTCACAGCTGCTTATTCTAAAAACAAAGGTGATCATGAAAAGGAAAATGGGTGGCTCTTCACTAATCTGATTAGTAAATTATAGATCATTTTTTAAATTAAACCTGACATGTCTTAGCTGTGGTTAGTTCACTCTGAAGAGAGGAACAAATTAAAATCAAGGATTATGGTGACTATGTACCTATATGTTTCCTCAATCCATTTTTGGGAGAATTTGGTCCAATGTGAGGGAAATATCTTACAGGGGCATACTCTGAGAAGAATGGGCCATTGTGAAGAGCCATGTAGTTGAAGTAGAGGATGGTTGGTACATGTTACAGTGACAGGAAGCAGACCAACAAGCTATTCGATATTACTTCCTGGATGTGGCAAGAGATTAGGTTAGCTAGACAGAAGTCTCATTATGTATCATATATCTATCATATCTATCATATATCTATATCTATATCACTGTGTATTAAGCAACTAAAATAGGTTTGCCTCTTCAAGGGGACATCATTTGCTCTTGTTTTCCCTTGCATCTCGGCTCCAAGCACAAGAGTAACAGTTTTCACGCTCTTTTGCTTATGTTTCATATTTCCTTATACAAAGCTTTGCTTTTAGGGGGTTCTTCTATTTATTAATATGATTGCCTAAACATTTCTAAATTTGGACTTGAGGGAAAGAAGCACAGTTGACAGGAATAGGAATACATAATTGGTTTTGTTTTTTTAAAAAATCAGGTTTATTGCGCACACTAAGAAGGCACATTGCAAGTCAACAGTATGACTTGGTTATCATAGGCCAAAGAGCTGGCTGAGAAACTTACATCATTTACATCATTACTTATTCACTAGTCTGACATTAGAAGACCACCTGATTTGTTTCTAGAAAAAAAGTGAGCACACTTAGCAGGATACAAAAAGTTACCACAAAGAGGAGAAATTGAGGAGATGTGAGTATGATTAAAAGACAGTGATCTGGGTTTGGAAGAAGCCAACATGCATGACCATTCCAAGGCACATGCATGACCATTGCTAGGTACTACTGCTACAGGGAATCTCTTCTTTAACAGTATGCCCTGAAATGTGTGTGTGTGTGTGTGTGTGTGTGTGTGTGTGTGTGACCAATATAATCAACACCTTTAAGGAAAATCATCATAGTATAATATTTCTATGCCTTTCCCTAGAGAAGTTTAATTCTAAAATGCTTTAATCGATTTTTTTTTCTTTTCACATGAGTGTCAAGATAACTTGTAATGTTAACAGCTGGATAAGAGTTCCCCTTAGGGAGAAAACTTCTTTGTTTAGGAAATGCCTTGATATTCTGCTTTAGATGTGTGAGCCCTGAGGACATGTTCTGAAAGGATTCTACAAGAGAAAAAGATGATATATTTCTATGTCTATAAGGAAATAAAAACTGGAGATCAGATCGGCAAACCTTACCCTTTCCAAAACAGAGAAAGATAATTAGATATGAGAGGAAGGCTACAGAATTTGAAACTGAGGTTTCTAGAAAATTTCTTCTGGACTGGTAGCGAACAGATTCCATAGAATAGGCATATCTAACACTCAATATTAAATAGTTTTGGAATTAGTATTTCTATGTAAACTTTGGTAAAATCTTTTATACCTAAAAGTGATCCCTGTGGATGGCATTTTGAATCATTTGGAGATGAATAACCCATACATAGGTCAACCAAGTGCAGAGGCATGACCAAACAGGAGATGAGACCCTCAAGATTTTAGTCAGAAGAGGAAAAATGGACAGCAAACTCCACCATAAGAATGTCACTCAGTAGAATCCCCTTGCAAACCTTGAACATACGATCTAGGAAGAAGGGTGTTTGCAAGCTAAAGTAAAGTAAAGCTAAAGTAAAGTAAATATGTCAAATGTAATAATCAAGTCAGGAGATTTGAGCCAAGATGGTTGATAATTTTACCTTGATACTTACCCTCTTTGTATTTCTTGGAAAGTGAATCTATATGCAGATTTTCAAACTAATCTAAAATAAGAACTTGATTAAATATATAATTTAAAAATTCTTAAATGTAACTGTTAGGAGTTGTAGAGAATGGGAAAACAAACTGAACAAGTTAATTCTCACTTGATATTGCTTTTGGTGCATCATTATTTACCTTCCAAACTGGACTCAACTTAGACTAACATTATTTAATTTTTTTTTTTTTGCCAGTCCTGGAGCTTGGAACTCAGGGCCTGAGCACTGTCCCTGGCTTCTTTTTGCTCAAAGCTAGCACTCTACCCCTTGAGCCACAGTGCCACTTCTGGCTTTTTCTATATATGTGGTGCTGGCTTTTTCTATATGTGGAATCGCACCCAGGGCTTCATGCGTGCATGCTAGGGAAGCACTCTACCACTAAGCCACATTCCCAGCCCTAAACTAACATTTTAACTGGGAAAAAGTCTGAATCTTTTTAATGACTCGTCATCGATTGTGCCATGCTACTTTGGAGAAATATTTTGTATGACTGAAGAACTTTAGTTTCCCCAAAGAAGATGGTTCAATTCTTTAACACTTCATTATCTACATGCAATATATATTTGTCTTCAGCTCTATCATGTTCTCCTTGTATTCTACAACTCTAAGATGCATCTCCTTACATGGTAGCCATATGTCATCTAAGTGTAGCTCTTAAACACTTGCCATGAGGACTGACAGAATTTGAGATGAGCTATAGCTCAAAGTATATACAACATTTTGAACATAGGATGATATTGAAGATATATTTCATTGTAATTAAGTAATGAGTATCCATATCTTTTTATATATTTTTATATATTTTTTATATATCATTTTTATCCATATCTTTCTCAGGTAAGTATTGAAGTTAAAAATTGTTCATGTGGTTTGCATATTTACATTGAGAGCACCGCTTAAAATAAAATGGAATAGTTAAGCACCAGTATCAACTTGTCCTCCATATTATATGTTGAGAAACAGGTAAAAAGTATCTGGAAATTACTTGTGATTTATATATGTGGTAACCATTGAAAATGATTAGCTTAAACTGACATTTCATAGAAAATGATTATACCTGTAAGACCAACATCTTCAAGAAGAGACCAAAAGTATCAGTGGAAAACAGAAGTTGCAGAGACCAAAGGAGCTGGGATCTTTGAGACAAATAAAATTTATTGAAGTGAGCTCAGTCATCTGCTGTCAATTTTCTGAAAGGCAATTGCTGGCTCCTAATATGCAAATGTGTGGAGTAAGACACTGATAGAAAAAGCAGAAAGCAACTGAGAGGAGGTGCTATCTAGACAGAAAAAGCAGATGTCTGTCTCTTGATGTTGGAGAGATAAAAATTGGAACCAAAAGTTCATCAAAGAGAAAGAGTTCTTGCAAGAGCTACCCACCTACCTACCTACAGTGGGTAAACATTTGAAAAGGCTACACTGAAGCTACGGGCAAACAACAGTCTAGCCTCAATTTGATTATTCAGTCTCAGCTATCTGCTTACCAGAAACAAAACAGTCCTTCATGAAGTAAGGAATCAGAAAACTATATTTTTATACATAATGCCCAGAATTCAATAAACGAGTTATCTGACATGTCAACAACAACCAAGTGACCACAAGAGAGAGAGAAAAAAGGAAAGGGCCAGGATGTGACCAAATATCATTAGATCTAGCTTTAGAGAAAAAAGAACTGTTACAATAAAAAGGGAAAGTATAAAAAGACCAAATTTCAGCAAAGAACTGACAGGTATTTAAAAATCAAATGTAAACCACAGTATTTAAAAATCCTAACATTGATAATATGACAGGTACTTATAATAGAAGATTAAATACACAAGAGAGTACTAGCAAATTTAAAACTAAGTCAGTGAAAAACATCTGGAATAAAGACAGTATGTGTTGAAAGTAATAATTAAAAAGGAGAGCCCAAGTCCAATGTAAGCTGACTTAGATTCAATTACACTAAAACATGCCGCATCACAAACGCTTAATATGAAGATAACTAGGCAGGAATATGAGTCTTGAGAAGACTGTGTACATTCAGGGAAAACAAAGATAATGATTTTTAAATTTCCAAATCTGATGAAAAATATCAAATCATAATTTCAAAAAGTTACAGATGTTTTAATAGAATATAAACTGCATTTAGGCATGTCATTAGCAAATGATTAGAAACTGTAAATGATAATCTGGAAAGAATCTTGCAAAGATAGTATGTACAGGGCTGGTAATGTGGATCAAGTGGTAGAGCCCTTGCCCCAAACTAACAATAAAATAATAATATACAAACATATTGGAGAAATTAAATTAGACACAAAGGAATATTCCTTGTAACTACTTGCACATGATAAATTGTACAAAACTCTAAGCACTCCTCAAAAGCTATGGGCATAAGATCATATAAAAATGTTTATCAAAATGAAATTCAAGAAATGGGAGGAGATTGGGAACAAAAACTGTGAGAAAACAAGGGAAGAGGTGACACTGTTCATAAAGAAATATATTCATTACCTGAATTATATAACTATAACCCTTCTGTGCATTACATTTACAATAACAATGCAAAAAAGAAAACAAAAATGTCTTTCATCAACTACAATTAGGCAAAGCAGTAGAAAACATCACCTGCAGCATATCCTTTTCTCTTTCTTATAACCCTAGAATTTATTTAGAATTAATTATTTTATTTCTCTTTTTTCCAGGGATTATCAACTTAGTCAACAATATACCCATTACATCCATTTGTCTAGTAGCATGGCAGCTGAAAGAATCTACTTAGAGTCTCTTGGGTTCAAATTTAATAGGACTATTATTGGATTGCCATCAGTGGTAGTAAAATCTTTTAATCAAGTCAGAACAAGGACTAGAAGAAATCAAGTTTGTAAACAGAACATTTATCATTAGTGCAATAACAAAAAAAGGAAAACCTCTTGCTTTGAGGTGTATATTCTGAATATAGATTTCTGGTGCTACCACTGGCACTGCTGATAATGGAGATAAAAATTTATATTATTTAATAGTCACTGTTTTCAAAGTCTCACATACTCATCTATTTAATCTTTCAAAAATACCCTCATCAAATGCTTGGAGTATTTACCTATGTTGAAGACAGGACAACTGAGGCACAAAAAGATTAAGTCATTTGCCCAAATCACAGAGCTCATACAAAAACAGAGACTTGAACTGAAGAATTGCTACTCCAGAGGTTGAATGTTTTATTCCTTAAAAAAGTGTCATGTGGTATAATTCAAGCTACACACACACACACACACACACACACACACACACACAGTCATAGTAGTTTCACAAAAAAGTATGACAGTTCTATATGTTCAACATATATATAGTTGGAAGAATTAGACTTAATTTTAAACATTCTAATAGACATGTGCTGGCATATCTTAGTGGTTTTATCTTTCATTTCTCTAGTAAGTAATGATGTTGGGCATCTTAAATTTCATATATTTGTTTACTATCAGTATATTTTCTTTACTAAAAAGCCTAGCACACATGCAATTATTCCTTATTGGCATTTTTGTTTCTTGCTGAGTTGGAAGTGATTTATTTATCTGGATAAAATACTTTCTCCTAGTCATTGTTCTTTTCATACTTGTAGTATAATTTTTGAAGAACAAAATCCCACAACTTTGATGAGGTTCAATATTTTCCATTGATTGAGGTTCTTCCTGTTGTCATAGAACCCTATCTCAAAGACACAAAGATTTTGTAGTACTCTTTATTCTAGAAATTTTATGCTTTTAACTCTTATATTAGGATCTTGTGTCCACTTTAGTCCATTATATGTATAAGTTATGTTTTACATCCATTTAGAGAAGGTCCCGGCAACTTCTAAAAGTGAATATGAGATTCAATATTATGCATTGTATAAAGCCTTCCAACAATGACTGACCAGAAAGCTTCATGCAACCTCAGCCTGGCATTAACATTGTGATCTGCATGGCTCCATTTCCAGCCCTTATGCTATAGACCATTTTTTGTGCTGCTCCTGGGTCTTGAACTCTGGTCCTGGGTGCTATCCCTGAGCCTCTTTGAGCTCAAGGCTAGCACTCTTCCACTTGAACCACTGCAGCACTTCTAGCTTTTTCTAAGTAGTTTATTGCAGATACAAATCTCTTGGACTTTCTTGCCTGCGCTAGCTTGGAAACATGATCTCCAGATCTCAGCCTCTTGAGTATCTAGGATCACAGTTGTGAGCTAAGGACACTGTTTTATCCAGACATTTTTCTCATAGAACTTTATGAAGAAAGCCAAATGTTGGATTGCAAGAACATCTTTTCAGTCTTGATTTTCTCTTTCTGCTTCAAGCTTTGATTTGTTCTCAATATTTACATACAATTACTGATAGGAACACATCTAGTAAATCCTCTTTGTACTGGCCACTAGTAACTCCATTCTCTGTATTTGTATCTCTGTGGTTTTCCTGTTGCTGTTCCACTAGAGTAAATTGAGCAGCCAGATTCCCTCATGTTGTACATCTCCCAGGGGTAAAAACTGGTGGCTTTTAGTCTGTGAGAAATATATTCTATAATTCTTTCTCTTACTAAAGTATAACCTTATACATTGCTAAGTAAATGCAACAATGGTTCTAAATAAATATTTTTCCTCAAAAGAAAAAAAGAAAACCTTTCAAAAGTTCTCTGATACACACTTCAACATGTTTAATATAGCACACTGAACAAACCCATTGTGTTATATATTAAGAATACTCTTTGGGCTCTCAGTGCTGCCCTGAAAAAAATGCTACAATTTTCCCCAGAGCTAATATCTGCAGTAAATAAATCTTGACCTCATTAGTCAATTGCTGCATTTTTTAACTTAGAAGTTTTACGATGAAAGGCATTGCAAAATTTCTGTTTTATTTTCCTTATAGCTCTTTTACTAATTAAATAAAAACTTCACAGTACAGAAAAATGCTTTTAGTGCTCCTTTCTCTGCTCTCTTTTCTACAAAACAGAAGTCTACACTATGGAACTGAGTGATTATCAACAGACCCGAAGCAGGTCCTACCTTTTATACCATCATGTGACAAGTTGCCTGGTCTTGTCCAAGCTATTTTGTATAAAGGAAAATTACTCTTTAATTTTCCTTCAGCTAAAACGACAACAAAAAACCACTCTGGATCTCCAGAATGCCATTCTTCTCTTACATCAGATAAATAGAAACACTCTTATTATAAGCTAGTCAGTATTTCCCCTCAAGCAGCTCTTTGGAATTCCCTATGTTTAAATGATAATAGATAGTATCTTAAAAGCACCATCTTCCACAAAATTCATTTTCCAATCCTGACAATCTCCCTTGTGATTTCATTTTGGCTAAATTGCTTATAATTACATTACTGTTTACTTTTAGTCTCAGTCTTTGGAGCTAAATTTATCATTAATATGTTGTGTCCAAGAAAGCCATGAAGTTTTATTATTTTTCAATCATGGTGGGTTTTTTTGACAGTGAAAAATTTTAATTGCATACATTTCTTTCAATCCATTGCTTGCATCAATGGACTTCTCAAGCCCAAATTATATGAAATAAAATGTTGTCTGAACATCTACAGAAAGGTCCCGTTTAGCTAAATGGATTTCTCCAAACTGATAGTACACGAAGAAAATGAAAATACTGTTTTTAACATCGAAAACAGAAAATTAATTTAGAATGAAAGTGGAAAGAGATCTAGTAGTTTTCTATTGGCAGATCAAATGTACCATAAATTTAGAAATAAAAAGCCTGTTCATCTCAGAGTTCTCCATGTCAGAATTGTAGTATGACATTGCTCGTTTGCCATTAGGGCATCACAAAGCTGAGTTATCACATTGCATGGCTGATTTCTTGTCTAGTGGGAAACCACAGTTTGGCAGAATTCATTTCTTTCTTTTTGTATGAATAAAGCTTCTACATCTTACAGGTCTTACACATTCACTCTTAGTGTGCAGCTCCCTCAGTCTTCAGATGAGCAATTACTTCTTAAATCTCCATGCTTCTGTAGTCCTATTCCCAGATTTAGAAGGCTAATATTACTAAGACAAGGTTTGTATTGCATACATTATATGTATATATATGGATGCATGAATGTATATATATGTGTGTGTGTGTGTATGTATGTATGTATATCTCTATAAATTTGTGTGCAAAATCTCTTGGAAAAATAACATAATACATCATAAGATCCACTCCTGCTCAGCAACAGAATTTACAGAAGAAAAACATTAAAAAGCTATTTTAGAAGTCTTCCTACCAAAATTCACAAATTTGACAATGACTACTAGAAACAATCTCCGTGTTACTAATTTTGTATTTGAGACTGTGCCCCAAAATGAATATTAATTATCATCATTATTGGGTAATATTGATATGTATATGATTATTAGATATGACAATGGGATTTTAGTTTCCTTAATGTGACAGAAGCAAAAATCAAAGTAATAAAAACAGTCAACCAGAATAGTCCTCAGGAATCAAATTTTTAATTACTTTTCTCACAAAGTATTTGAATTCATTTAAATCATACTGGCTTCAGACCAGTCTCACATAGGAATAAAGTGCTTGACAGCTAAGTAGCTAATGAACACAATAGAATTTTCAACACCTTGTCATTTGCCGCCATCTCTGCCACCACCCTTGTACCCCAGAGAATTGGCTATTTGAAGAAGGGTCAAAGGGCCCGAAATGGTGTTGGAGTTTGCATGTGAAATGACACCATCTTGACTGAATGCTATGTGTGCTGGCAAGGAGGAAAGATTAATTGCAGTGCAAAACAATAAATCTGAAAAGTAATACCCTGTGTCTTATATGTACGTTTATCTGATTTGGGGAAGAGAAGGGGAATAACAAAATGGTGAGACAAAGAACAAAAGGTGAACTAATCCAACAATGATACTTACAAGACACTATGTTCTAAATGAACTTTTAATTTTTGGAGGATAGGAGATGGGGGAGGGAAAGTGGGGAAAAAAAACAAGGGAGGGGTAACACTGACAAGAAATGCACAGCCTTAGTTCTGTAACTGTAACTTCTCTGTACATGACCTTTATAAGAAAAAAATAAAATCAAAACTACAAATAAGTAAGGTTGATGTGATAAGCACAATCATATTAATAAAGAAGCAAAAACCTGACACTTACACTCTAGATTAATTTAATGATTAATCTGGAGATTAATCTTAAGATTAATTTAACAAAAAAGAAAATACAAGTTAGACATGGCTGAACACAACATTTGAATTTTATTCCATGAAAATTATTCTGGAGTGTGTGTGTGTGTGTGTGTGTGTGTGTGTGTGAAACACTTTGACAATTAACTGAGAAAGTCCTTCCATATCACAGTTTCTGTCTAAATATCTGGACCCTCTTTCCTATTTCCAAATCCTTTGTAGTTACCAGGTCAGAAGAATTTGTTATAAACCTGAAATTCCTCATAAATCTTACAGCAGGGAGATAAATACCTTTATTTTATATGCTTAGCATGGATTAGATTTGCTTATGTAAAAAATATTAGGCATCCTTAAAATGGTTATTGGCATTTGCAACACAGTAAAAGTTGAGTTCTTTCCAATTTCTTGGAACTTTTGACACGCTAAAGAGCCTGGTACTTTTTCCTTAAACACTTAGTATTTATAATAAGAATGTCTGGTGACTGAGTATCACTGTATTCTACAAATTTTGCCCAAAGCTTTCCACACTGAAGTTATAGAAGAATTGAAGAAGTATAGAAGTGTAGAAGCTATAGAAGATTGTTCATAATGGCATCAGAAACATTTAGGAGGTTGCCTATAGCAGTCACTGGCAGAGTAGATATTCAATTTAAAACTTTTCTAAGCCTTTAAGGCTAACTAACTGCATAGAAAACACAAATTCCTGAAACAGAAACAAAAAAAATGAAAATGAACTCATCTGCCTATATTTTATAGTCTTTTTTCTCTGTAGTAGACAGTCCAGGTTTCCCCAACACCATCCATTGTTCATTTCCACCACATCTTTGCATCTTCAAAGTCATGGGGTTCTGGGGCTCATCTCATAGCCCATGTCTCATTAAGTATAGCACTTTTCAGCTCTTACAAAAAAGAAAACTCTCTTTCTTGAGTAATAGACAACATATGAGGGCATTTTAAAAACTAGAAACAGAATGTTCTAGAAGCAAAGGGCACCAGAACTTGTGATATGCAGAGAGATTGGTGAACATGACTGTTCTCTCTACTCTTCTTGAGTAGAGGTGGACATGCTTCAAGTGATTGGCAAGAGTCCTACAAAGCAATCAGATTGGACTTGAGCTTTCCTTAGTCACATAGAGTGTTTGATAAGGATACAAATAAAGAGGACACCTCTTGGCAAGTCAAGTTTTTAGAGAAGTAAAGTTAGAATAGGAAGCCTGAAGAGTTCAGTTGTTGAATCAAGGTAGGGAGTTAAGGGAAACGGAGATTTAGAAATTTTGTATAATTTGATTCCAAAACATATTGTTTAAAAATGTCTTTCAACATTTTTAAAGGATGACTATATTTGTTAAGTACATATCTATAAGAAAAGTAAGTGGTTGAATGAACAGTTTATGTTCCTGATGCTTTTAATATAGTTACCATCTGACTGTGGCTATTTGGGTAACACCACGACATGGATTTCATGATATATTCATTAACATTTACTTAAAGAAAGCACAGCACTAGGCACATGTGGGGCACACCTGGAAGTCAACTAGCTGGCCCCGCCTGTTTCTCAGTCTTGGGGCCACGTGTGGCTAAGATGGCAGCGTCTAACAATAATGCGCAGCTGCTACAAGTGTTTTTGGTTATAACCTGGAGGTGGTTCTGTGGACTGTGATGCCCTGGCTCTTCTGCTCTTGATGGACAGCTCATCCCTCCCCTTCCTGCCAATCTGATTGGCTCCTGTGCCTTATATTAGTGGCACGTACTTCCCCAATAAACGAGATCTTGCGCTGACTTGACTCCCAGGCCGTCTGACTGTCCTCCATTGAGGGAGGGCTGGGTGTGGGCAGCCTGCCGACCCTTCCCTTTCTTGGCTCATCCGGGTCGGGGTGTGCCTTCCCCCATCTCTGCTGCGTGTTAGGGGAGCCCGGGGGGGGGGGCAGAGACCCCGACAGGCACATGTTAGGCTAGCCATCTTTATCTCTGGGTTTATTCACATTTTTTACCATCCATAAAAAGGTGTCTGAGACATTCTTTTTTACCAATGGGAAAAGCATGGTTAATTAGAGAAGGAAAAAGAGCCCATCATGATGAAAATAACAATATCAAAACCTCTGCTTGTATTAAAGGATCCTGAACATAATGACTTAGATTATTTATTATTCTCTTACTTAAACATAGTTCTCATATCAATGCCTTAGAACTCAATACCATTAAACAAGCACTGAACTATTGCTTTGTGTAGGTATCTCATGTTCACATTCAACTAAAACCTCAATCATCAGTACAGGATTGAGGACTGACAAATGGAATTGCATCGAGGTAAAAAGCTTCTGCCCAACAACAAATATAGTCACAAAGCTAAAACGACAGCCTACAGAATAGGAGGTACATGTCTGACAAGAATGTAATAACCAGAATACATAAGGACATAAAAAAATGAACCCCCCCAAAAGAATCAATAATCCAATTACTAAATGGACAAGGATGCTAAATAGATTCTTCTCAAAAATACAAATAGCCAATAAGTACATGAAAAATTGCTCAATATCCCTGTCTATAAAGTAAATGCAAATCAAAACATCTCACTCCAGCCAAAATGGCTATAATTGAGAATACTAGCAAGAAGTAGGAAAAATAAAACCTAATACATGTTGGTAGAAATGTAAAGTAACACAACTACTAGGGAAGTCAGTATGAAGATTCCTCAAAGACCTTATTATAGGACTATCTTATGATTCAACAATACCCCTCTTGAGTATTTATCTGAAAAATGACAACTCAGGAAACTGTAAAGGCTCTGCCTATCCATGTCCATTAAGGCTAAAGTATATACTTTATACTTTTTTATACTCACTCCATAAGTGAGTGGAATACATACACACACGTGTGTGTGTACATATTATATATAAAATTTATATACAAATTTTATTTTATATACAGTATTCATCCATCAGGATTGGGATATTTATGGATGTTCCTGGGAAGAAAATCATATTGAATGAAATAAGTCAGATTTAGAAAACAAAAGTCACATTTTCTCTCAAATATAAACATATATAAAATCATATGCAGCACCATATGGATATCAAACATATACACAATCAAATTGACTAAAATATGACATATCCAGGAGTCACATTTCATGGTCATAACCTCTTTGTACAGTTAACAGACAGCCTAATAAAAGAAAATGTGGAACTGATATGAGGGTTAAAAGGAGTGGAGGAAAATAAGTGGTAAGAATAATAGTGGGTATACCCATTATACCACCATAACTCAATGTACATATGTGAAAAAATGAGCTGAGAATCTTGAGATGTACGAAAAGAGGTAGACGGAGGGAGAATGATGGAAGTGTTGACTTTGGTTAATATGAATTCAACACATAAATTGACTTGTGAAATTGAGTCTGCTTTGTCCAACTCTTTGAAGATAGTAATAGTAAGAAGTAAAAAGGTTAAGCTCAAAATGCTTGACCTATGAGGCAGAATGGATCCATTGTGTTAACATATAAAAGTCTTCAACTTTACTTTCTACATGTGTACCACACTAGCTACCCTCAGATTTTGTGCATTTCTGGATTATTCCTTACACAAATCAAATGCCAACTTTAGGTTTGGGGAGGAGTAAACCCAACCTTATCTCCTCCTCATCACTCAAATGAAAGGATTACAAATCTAAAATGTTGCCAACTTAAAGCTTGTTAAAAGTGATTTTAATTTCAGCACAAACACATACGCTGTCAAACTTCACCATCTAACTGTGCCCCACAGCTATCACATATATCTCTACCTGAGATGTCTTTCACTCATCTCACTAATCTCACTATACCTCTTGCTTTACAGGTTCACTCATCATCTTATTTTTCTCCTAGTTGAGTTTATTTATGAAGACACAGCTCATGACCTCCTCTCTGACAGATAGACTTGCTTGGTATTATTCCCTTGGGTTTGAGGTGCTTTCTTTGTACTTCTAAACATGACTTGTGAACCTATTGTACATAGACAACCATAGGATGAATTTATTCCATTGTGATCCTTTCTAGGTGTCTTCTTTCCTCATATTTATTTATTCAGTAAATAAATAAATAAACAAGCAAATAAGTGAGTTGTAGATAAGTTATTGTAAAGTGTTCATATTTCCAATTTTTAGAAAGAATTGTATCTCAAATATTTATATGTATAGATCCTATTCATACAATGAATGGCTAACCAGTGAGCTAAGGAACCAAAGAGCATACATTATGTTCACCCTTACAGAAGGCTACTAATTTATCTTTTTGAAAGTGCCATTGATGAGGCCCACATTGCCCAAAGGAAGAGTGGCACTGAACAATGTTCACCACTAAGTAGTCTTTATTTAATTGGCATTTGAGGCATTTTCAAAGGACGGCCAGTCAGAGAGATGTATAGAAGCCTTGTGCTGAGCACTATTTAATTATTTCAGTGCTCCTCTGTCACATTAGCACTCTCCTGTCTCATTTTCAGTGCCCCCAAAGCAATGCAGTTGATGGATTATGGAAAATAAATCTAATGTAGAAATACTGATAATTTGCTCTAGGTCAAAAAATAGCAAGAATAATTTGCAACTACTAAATTGTTGATGTAGTGCTTTGACTTGCTGCTTTGTATAAGGCAACTGGGATTTGACAAGAGTCAGAGCCCTTCAGAAAAATATGCAAATCAAAACTCTACCATCTCTGAAACCCTTTCAATCCATTAGTTAACCTGAACAATGACATAGTTTTCAGAATATTGGATATGCTTGGCTACCTAGCCATAGTACTTCTCTTTCTGAACTCTAATGTGAGAAAGTTGCGTGCAAAAAATGCAAACATTGATAAAGCACAGCTGCCTGGTATATTTCCCTTTCCTCTGGAAAACAAGTGATTTATAGCATGATGAGATCAAATCTCCTTGCATGGCAGGGTAACGGCTGTATTTTACAACGCAGTTAGCAGTTCCCATGCAGTAGCCCATACCGATGGCATTAATCTTTGAACAAATGTAGTTAATGTGGAAGCAGAAAGGAAAGATGATCTCATTTCCGAAACAATAAAAAATGAAGCTGATCAGTAAAGAGTTGACACCATGAGGGTTTAGTGTTGTATCTTGCAACATTTCTTTTATTAGCTAACCCCTCACTATAAAATACATTAGGAATTCACTTATGGAGAATACTATGTAGCCCAGCATTGCATACTGATATATCTTTCAGGCTGGCCTATTCACTAACTCAGTTTGGGGCATTTTCCTCCTCTTTCATCCAGTCACACCACTGGTGTGACTTGAGCCAGTGAGGTCACATTTGTGTTACCTCTTTGCACAGGTTACTGTAATTCTGTTCTGCTCAATTACAATTCTGTATATTCATTAGCTATATTCTGATAAATTGCTATCAGCCTGGTGTCTTTACATCTTGATGGGTCTCGAAATAATCAACACATGAAGGTTTGCTGAATTTGTATGATCTGACATTCAGTTTTTCCATCATAGCCCTGTACTATGTCCTGAATCACCTTTCAAATGATATATAACTTCCCTGCAATAACTGATGTGATCTCATTTCATAGTCTTAGAGGTGTGGGCAGTGATTCCCATATTGGTACTTGTCCAGGGCCTCAGTTCTTTTTCTTCTTCGATTTCTAGGTTACATGACTGAAATGACATGATTGCACCTAATTGTTCCAATGATTTTTCTTCTCTGACTTCACTGAAAGTCAGCAGTCTTACAGGCAACCTAAAAAATGTGTCAGAGCAATATTTATCAATTTAAAAGATAGTATCACCAAATGGATATTAATACAAATGGACAAAGATTTAAGAAGAAATGGGATATTAGCATATTCTTACAGTATCTCCCTAAAGATATGGATCACTTATAAAAAGACATACAATAACTTCTTAGTGGAGACTTAGTAGTTAACATAGTAGTAATAAAGCACTTTAAAATTTTATGCTCCCTGAAATGCTCTGAGAACATGGACTTCTACAGTATTCTTCTTTTTAAAAAATTACATTGCCCCATTTGTAAGGAAATGGAAGGACTTGGGAAAAATTATACTAAGTGAAGTGAGCCAGACCCAAAGAAACATGGACTCTATGGTCTCCCTCATAGGGAATAATTAGCACAGGTTTAGGCTAGTCACAGCAGAGGATCACAAGAGCCTAATAGCTATGCCCTTATGAATGCATAAGATAATGCTTAAGTGAAATGAACTCCATGTTATGGAAACGACTGTTATATCACTGTTGTAATTACTTTCAACATGCCACGTGAAATCGTAGCTTCTATTGTTGATGATCCTCTTGTATCCCCTTCCTGTGGTTGTACCCGCACTATCACTGTATCTCATCTGAGTGCCCTGGATACTGTATATACTGGTATTAGAACTAGGGAAATGAAAGGGAATATCAGAATCGACAGACAAAGGATAAAAAGACAAACGACTACAAAAACAATACTTGCAAAACCATTTGGTGTAAACCAACTGAACAACTCATGGGGGAGGGGAAGAGGGGAGGGGGGGAATGAGAGAGTAGGTAACAAATAGTACAAGAAATGTATCCAATGCCTAACATATGAAACTGTAACCTCTCTGTACATCACTTTGACAATAAATAAGAAAAAAAAGAAAAAAATTATACAATCTCAGTGTAATGATGAAAAATATAACCCATATTCCAAGTATCCTACAAGTTGATTGATGCTAATCAAAAGTGTCAAGTGTATGATTGATAAAGGAGGATTAGTAACAACTATTACAAATTAAAATAAAGAGCTTAATATTTAAATGCACTGTGAGATCTTGAATTTGGTGCCTAAAGAACAAGAGAAATATGAAAAGGAAGATGGTAAAATTTAAGTAAATGTCAACTTCCTGATTTTAATAGTTGTGATTAGGGTAAAATCAGAAGTATCAAGGTGAAATCTCTGTATGGCTATAATGTTTATATTAATCTAACTATATTTTACAATAAAATAGCTTAACAAATATACTAACAATTACAACTGGACTATATACTTGAGTTTTACCCAAATTGAGTTGGATAAAAGAATAAAAGCAATCATGCTACCTTCCAAAAACATATTTTAAATGTAAGAAACAATGTGCTCAAATTCAAAGTCAGGATACCTGGGGTAGATAAATTAAAATTTGATATCATAGACTTTATAATAACAAATATTATGAGATAAAAGGGTATAATATAAGATAAATTTCTTGAGAAGCCACGAATTCTGCATAGATTCATGGCTAATGAACAGCCTTAAAACACGGTGCAAGCATTCATAGAAAAACAACTACACAAAAAGTCAGAAGAGGGAAAGAAGGAAGTCAGTTTTGGAGATTTATGAGTTCCCAGTAATTCCTTTTAAAATGGGTGTTATGCGTTCATCATCAGTGTCCCTAAAAGTTATGTTAGACTGGGTGCAGTGGCTCATGTCTGTAATCCTATTTGGGAGGTGGAGATTAAAAGTACTATGATTTAAAGCTAGCCTTAGGGTTAAGTTGGGGAGGTAATGACACCATACCTCAACACAAAAAGCTGGCACCTACTTCTGTATTTCAAGCTACATTTAAGTGCCAGTACATTAGTACAGGCTAGCTTCAGACTGAAAATAAAGAAAAAAGGGCTGGTGGAGCGGCACAAAATGACAGAGGACCTATCTAGTGAGCACAAGGCCCTGAGTTCAAACCCCAGTGCCACCAAATAAAACAAAATAAAGTAAAAATTAACTGTGGGGAAAATTTTATCTCTGGTGCAACAATATTGGTAGAAAGAGCTTTAAAAGGTGAATGATAAGAGATATGACCCAATGAATAGGTTAATGTCCTTGTCAGGCAAATAGCTTGGTTACCACAGAAATGGGTCTGGCAGAAGGGTGAGTTCAGCATGTTCTCCTTTTTTTTTTTTTTTTTTTTTTGCAAGTATTGCTTTTGTAGTTGTTTCTCTTTTTACCCTGTGTCTCTCAAATTTGGTATTCCCTTTGAATTTCCTACTTCCAACACCAGTAAACACGGTTTCTAATATACTCAGATAAGATTACAGAGATAGTGTAGGTACAACCACAGGAAGGTGATACAAGAACATCATCAATAATAAAAGCTACAGATACACATAGGACGTTGAAAGTAGTTACAACTGTGATATAACAATTGTTTCCATAACATGGAGTTCATTTCACTTAGCATCATCTTATGTGTTCATAAGGGTATAGCTATTGGGCCTTGTAATGCTCTGCTATGACTTGCCTAAACCTGTACTAATTATTCCCAATAAGGGAGACCATAGAGTCCATATTTCTTTGGGTCTGGCTCACTTCACTTAGTATAACTCCTTTTTTGACTTGCTCTTCTCTCTGACATATTGAGAAGCAGTAAGAAATTCCCTGCTAGATGCCACAACTATCTTGTTAAACTGTTCAGTGCCAGAGACCATAAGCTTTGTGATGTTTACTCTGTATAAATTACCTCATCTCAGGTATTACATTATAGAAACATAACATGGACTTGCATAGTGGGTGCACATATGAGTAAACGTGTGGCCCCATTAAATAATTGACCTAAATAATAATCTTCACCATGTAACAAATATGTATTTGTAGGTAGCAAATTAGGGGAAAAACTCTAAAGAGGAGAAAATCTTAAACATACACACACACACACACACACACACACACACACACGGAGAGGGAGAGGGAGAGGGAGAGAGAGATAGATGTGACCAGTTTTTTTCTTTTACCGCAAGATAAATATGGATATCTAAGCCAATGTGCAACAAAAGATACTGACAAAATTAACCAAATTACAAGGTACTAGTATCATATTATTTTTATGGTGTAAAAATAACTTATAGGATGGCTCTTTAGGTATGCATTGGGCCTAGCTCTGAATGAGAGGCACAGAAAATAGTTCTATCATAGTGAGTGCCACTACCCACAAAGAAGATACACTCACATACAGATACAGGCAGAGAAAAGGAGGGGAGGAGGAGGGAGAAGAGAGAAGGAGGGAAGGAAGAAGGGATGGGAAGGAGGGAGAGGAAGGAGAAAGAGAGAGAGAGAGGAAAGGAGGGAGGGAGGGAGGAAGGGAGGAAGAAATGGGGAGGGAGAGGAGAAAGGGAAAAGAGAGAAAAGGAGAGGAGAGGAGAGGAGAGGGGAGAGGGAGACAGAAGGGAAAGAGAAGAGAGAGAGAGAGAGAGAGAGAGAGAGAGAGAGAGAGAGAGAGAGAGAGAGAGAGAGAGAGAGAGAGAGAGAGAGAGAGAGGGCAAAAGGAGTTGGCACATCTTTTCCCAGCTCAGAATTTTCCAAGATATTCTTGTAGAAAATAGTCCCGTAGTGTGGCTGTGGTTTCCTAATTCTGTTGGTCTCCTTGATCACAAATTCCACAATTGGGTCACTATGATTTTGCAAAACCTTTGGCTTTAATACTGAAAGGGAAAGTAGAGGTAGCATATTTCAGGCATTTTATGTGCACAGAGATATCTCTCTTTAAGTACTAGATATTTCTATCCAGACCCCACAAGCTACTATACCACCTTGGACACACATTTGAACTGAGTAGAATTAGAAAATAAGGGCAGTTCAAATACAGAGATTTTTTTTTTCATATTGGAAGGATTTTTCTCCTCCGTTTGGTCTCAGAAATTTAAAGCTATTCTTAGCTTATGCAAAACAATTTGCATCTCTTTTGGATCTTGCAGGTTTAGGGGGCAACCCAGAGGGATCCATTTGCTGGTTTGCTTACCCCTTGCCTGAAATAATCAGTTAACCTTTCAATTTCCAGTCTAAAGAAACTGACAAAGCAAAATCTAACCTGACTTGAAATGTAAATGTTGACCTAGTTTTCTCTTCCATGTTGTTCCCTCAGCACTGATTTGTGTGAAATGGGAACAGATGGTAGTGAGTTGTTGGTGGAAAAAAAGAATCCTTACCAATAAAAGGCTCCCCTCCACTCCCTAACATATTGCTGTCAATAAGTGTTTTGTTTGCTTTATTTAATTGCTCTGTCCCCAAATCCTTTGGCCATCCAAGTGAAAATTATTCCAATATTCTCTTCTGGAGAAACCTGTGGCAAAAATATGATAAAATAAAACATTTTGACAGAAAAGTATTAGAGACAGAAAGCTTGATGTCGCAGATTGGAGATATAAATATTGGAGACAGAAAGCTTTATGTCTGAGAGCCACAGAATTAACAACATACAACTCAGTAGGCTCCCCAACCAACACAAAGCAGGCTCAAGATAAACTGAAGTGAAGGACTCAGAGCATTTGTCAAACTGAAGGTAGGTAGGAGTTCTGGAGCTCTCCAGACCCCAGAAAGGTTATTATGCATGTAAAAGAATGGCTTAGACACAAACCTAGTATTTCAAATTCTCAAATTAGAATTGTAAAAGACACTGGACTGCAAAGTAAGCCTTCTTTTTGAGTAAGGAAAGAGCTCCCATAGGCAGGGATGAAAAGGAAGAAGCAGCTTGTTATTGAAAGGTCATCCATGCGGGTGCTTTCTCCTCAATGAGAAGGTTATGAAGAAAGACTATACTATACAACTTCCAATTCTTCTGTGCACACACTGCCGAGAGAAATGTGTCTCTTCCTTCCCTTCCTTTCTTCTTTTCTGCTCTTCCTTCCTCCATTCTTTCTTTCCTCTGTACCTTGAAGGCTTAAAGTAACTTTTGGGATTAGACATAGTATTTCTTTAGCAAGATCTCTCTGTGTTCCACTGAACATGATAGACACGAATTCTAGATGTTCTATGCATTGATGTCCAGGACAAATTAAGGTAAAAACTGAATTCTCCATAGACGGTTCAAATAAAGGGTGATTGTTGAAAATTCTTCTCCCAAATATTGCTTTCCTAACAGTAGATTGGGTTTCTACAATGACATTGTAAAATAACCTGGAATTGTGGCCAGGCAGTTGTACCAATTGGGTCATTATCAATGCTCTATTTCCCTAACATCAGTGTAAAAACACTATTAGTGTGGTCTGATTATCTTATTTGGGCTGCTAATGAAATCTGGGCTGAATTGTTACAGCAGCTTCTAGTTATGCTGAAGATAAAGTGGTGTAATAGATCTCAGAAGACCTAAGCATTATTCTTTCTCAACTTTCATTAGATACTGAATGTGAAGAATGTTATCTAAACATCTCTGAGATTTAGCTCATCTTAGCTTTATTGTGCACAATAGAGACAGCAATAGTTTCTATATGCCAGGCATCAGTGGCTCACACCTGTAATCCTAGCTACTCAGGAGGCTGAGATCTGAGGATCACAGTTCAAAGTCATCCTGGGCAGAAAAATCTCTGTGAGACTCTTATCTCCAATTAACCACTCAAAAAACATAAGTGGCACTGTGGTTTAGTGGTAGAACCCTAGCCTTGAGTGAAAAGCTCAAGGATAGCACTCAGGCCCTGAGTTCAAGCCCCATCACTGACACACACACACTTATATACACTTACATACACTTATATACATGTGTGTATGTATGTATGTATGTATGCATATATATATATAGCTCCTCTAAAATTTGAAATATTTTGGAATACCAGGTAGTGAGAATATTAAATAATACAGAAGAACATGATATGAAAGCCACAAGACTATTTGCCATAGTAATCATAATCATTTCTTGGTATGTGTTAAGAATGAGGTCAGAGACTCTCAGAAGACACCAGAATCCCAGGATATTCAATTTCCTTATGTAAAAATGACACAGCATTTACATGTGGTCTGTATATATCTTATCATAGATTTTAAGTCATTACTAGATTACTTGTTATACCTAAAGCTATGTAGATCTTTGTTGAATTGTGGCTTTGGGGAATGAGACGAAATTAAATCTCTATGTGTAAACTACATATGCAAATTTTCCTTTTATCTAATATGTTTAATCCACAATAGGTCAAATCCTCAGACACAGAACCCATGGATATCCTGCTGACTGTGTTGCTGCATAAGATAACTTACAGAAGCTGGTGTATAATCGACTATAGATTCTGACCATGTGGTTCCTTTAATAACTCACTCTCCCATTTAAGAAAATAATCATTCTTAGCACATCACTTATTGTATATACCATCACTGTTTTTATCCATAGTGGAGGGGATTGTGAAGACTTAATGAAATAATAGAAAGTTTTCAGAACCCTGGCAGGGATATATTTTATCTGTAGAGGTTTTATATGGAAAAATCTATATGTGAAAATGGTAACTGTCAGGTACTGTTGGCTCACACCTATGTATACTTAGCTCTCAGGAGGCTGAGATCTGAGGATTGCAGTGTGAGGCCAGATTAGGTAGACAAACCCAAGACACTATTATCTCCAATTACCCACCAAAAAGCCAGGAGTGGAGGTGTGGCTAAGCTTTGAGTACAAGCTTTGAGCACAAAACTTCAGGATCCATGTACATGGATGCACACATTCACACATGCACACACACACACACACACACACACACAAAGATGTACTTTACAAATGTCATTGTGAATTTTGTATATATTTAGGTCCCATTTTAGACTCCACCCATAGCTTAGCTTCCTTTACTGCAATGTAGATATTTACCATCAAATTCTTTTGCAAAAGTACTAAGTAAATCTCAGAAACTTGACACTTGAGGATTGACGTTTCCTTAGGGTGGTTCTAGTTCTAATTTTTGTTTTTAGGAAATTCAGTTCAGCTGATCAGCACGTGAACACTCCTCAAATTGTCTCTTTCTTTTTGACTCACCAGCCATGGGGAGCTTTCAAATTCTCTTATAGTTTTTATATTTTCCTTTTGCTTTTGAAGGTAACATAAGCTTGTTGTCATTAAGTGTTTCATTTCTTCACATTTGAATTTATAACAAAATACATTTGATGTTAAATCTGTTATTAAAAAGTAAAACTCAAAGGGCATATACTTTACCACTAATGTCAGGAGGAAAACTTGAATTCTGCATATTTACTTAATGCTTATTAGTTCCAGAGTCCAGGTGCAGTAGTTGGATCAAATCAATGAGTACTATTTCGTATCTGTCATTAGTGATCTTTAAAGTAATAGAATGGGGACACCATGCTATTCCAGCTGCCACAAATGTGATGAGTGCCAAGAGCACAGGCCTCCTTTATCAGTATAAGCACCTAGCACAGAATCATGCATAGAGTACATATTATTCAGTAAGGACTTGATAAATGAATGAATACATGATATTTCCTGGACAAAGTAGAGAACAAAGAGAAAGACATTTCTCCCTGGATGGGCTAGGTAACAAGTAACACACAAAGAAGATGATCTCTGCAACCATTCTGAGGTGTACATCAAAACTAATACAAAATAGAAGTTAGGAAACGTAGTGGACAAAAAGGGCTTAAAGCAAAGTGGGATCACATGGCCAAATGAAGAATGGAATTTACCCAATATAATTATAGCATACAGTAAAAGGAGTCATCTGGACTTGGAAATAGAGGAGGAAAGGAAATAACAAATAACTACCTTTGCCATAATAAAGCATTTGAGTTGAAGTTAAGAGGTTGGAGATGACCCAAGAAAAGGGATTTTACTGGTAAAGGAGAATTTCTATCTCTGAATGAATATTTTTGAATACATATATATCACAAAGATGTGCTGACACCTATCTATCTATCATCTACTCATTATCACAATGGGGATAGTTTTTGACAAACATACTGGCATCTTTTCTTGTAAACTTCATAGAGTGTGTGTTTTCAAACTAAGATCAACATCAGGGAACAATACAAAGTCATGGGACCACCATGGTTCATATAGCTTGTTGTTGATCCAAATCTACATGAAGGTATGTTCATAAACATGGGAATCAGAGTAGGTGGATGCAAGTAAAGTCTGAGATAGGGTGCTTGAAGATAAGAACAAAATTGCAACTGTTGTATCCATTGCCTGATTCTCTTGAGTCACCAAGGGGTAGAATTAAAAAAAAAAAAATCCAGCCCAAAGGGACCTGCTAACATTTTCATTCTGCTGTCTTGTAACAAAAAAAAAGTGCCAGAGCAATTGCCTGACAAATTAGTGATGTATTGCTCTTTGAACTTTTATGACAATGTGCTCAATTCTTTTTATTGAGCTGGAAGCTGTCTTGTAGAAAATACTAGCCTTTGAAAATGTGCAGACAGTAGTATTCAGAGCTTGTTTTCATTTTTCTTTTTACAATTTTCTCTAATTCTAATGAAGACACAGTTTGAGACAGCTAATGTAACCAAGTAGTTTATGGCTAAATTCTATTGATTTTAGTGCTTCTAGTGAGCTTTATTTGGCTCAATTACCTCTTTTTCTGTTTGTTGGGATTCAAGAGTGAGAGCTAATTCCTGTCCCTAGACAGTATCCATCTCAGTCCATAAATATAATTAAGCAACAAAACTTGCTTACACTACTGCAGTTCAACTTAATTTTATACCTAGACTACCTTTCCCCTTCCCCGTTCCATTGAGACAATGTGAAGCTCATTGGATAATACTGTAGGATTAATTCCCAGGTTCTGACACAAGACAGGAGAGTTGGAAGGGTGAAAAACTCAGGTGGGGAGGGGAAAGCAATCTGTTCTACAGTCTGTCATCCAGTGTGATTTTCCCTGGCGGTCCTTTATCCCCATCTGCGGGTTGCCCTCACATCTATGGCTTCTGTGCTCTTCTCAGCAATGGTTCAGGAAGGGCTTTCTTTTCATTTAACCATAGTGCACTCAGTGGCCATCTGCCACATTTCTATAGCCATGTTTTTTTTTTTTGGTCTAGGAACTTTCCCATCATCATTGCACTAGAATCTCCTCCTCCTCCTCCCCCTCCTCCTCCCCGTCTTCCTCCTCCTCATCCTCCCCCCTGCCCCCTTTTTCCTTCTTTTTTTTTGTGACACATGGACCTCTCTATTTGTTTTAGTTTTCTCTCCACCTCAAAGTACAGGTTTGGGGGTACAGGTTTGTGTGAGATAGTTTATTTCCACACAATCTATTTAAATTCCTTTTGGGGGGGAAACTGTGTAAATTTTATTTGTGTGTATAAACCAAAATCTAGGAAGACTACAAAGAGTTTAAGGAATGGTAAAATATAGTATTTCAAAATATTCACCCACTATTTTTCTCTTCACAAACATCCTTTCGGTAAATCACAGTGGGTGGCATAGGACTTTGACATCAAAGAGCCTACATATGATCTTTTGTTGATGTTGCAGTGAGAGATGGGAAAAACATCATGCATCTTAGAATCAAACTCAGTTAAGTTTAACCAGTATTCGTTGAAAAGTTATTGTTTGGAAGTTAGTCTGAACAATATACATTTTTGTTTTTAGTTTTTTAAGAGTTCTATATGGAAAAATCTGCAGTGCTCTGAAGGAGAAAGATCGGAATATAAATAACAGTAATACAAAACCTGAGATGATTAATCTGCTCACATAAGTCATAAACAAAAACAACAACAAAAATCCTTTGAGAGTGTTGAGAAAGTGATTAATTTTAGTTAGGAGATCAAAGGACTTCAAAGTAGGCACTGAGTTACAGCCTAGCAGGAGAGTGAACATTCACAACATGCTATTTCTTCTACTCTCTGGACAATTTGGAGGAATTACGCCTAACATCTTCAATACAAGGACAGTGACTATGTGTGTACTTAAAGGTAGTCAGAGCTCAAAGGAGCTTTCAAACCAGTCAGCTTCTCTGTCATCTTATTCTCTGGTGATGGTGTGTGTGTTTGTTCCTGTCTTTTTATGTATATCTTGATTCACTGGAGAGACTGATTTCAAATTCTGAGCTACTTCATACTTGGAATTTTCCGATTAGCTACACTTCATTAGAAAATAAAATAATCAGCATAACAAAAATTTTAAAGAAGCAAAATGAAATTTCTTTTAAGAATTGTTAGAGTAGCTGAGAATATGGCCTTGCGGCAGGAGTGCTTCCCTTGTATACCTGAAGCCCTGGGTTCGATTCCTCAGCACCATATATATAGAAAAGACCAGAAGTGGTGCTGTGGCTCAAGTGGCAGAGTGCTAGCCTTGAGCAAAAAGAAGCCAGGAACAGTGCTGAGGCCCTGAGTTCAAGTTCCAGGACTGGCAAAAAAAAAAAAAAAAGAATTGTTAGGAACCTAAAGTTTATATTACTAAATGAAGCAAGCCAGACAGAATATATATATATATATATACACATATATATGTGTGTGTATGCATATATGTACATATATATATATGAAAACATACAATTATGAGGACAGTAGAGAGATCAGTGGTTTCCCAAGTTTAAGGAGGTAGGAAAGAGGAACAGGAGAAGCACAAAGGATGCGGTACTGAACTCATGCTGCATGGTCCTATCATGGTAAGGATGTGTTATTATACAGTTATCCAAAATGGCTGACTATGCCATTGCAAGAGTGAACCATAATGGAAACTATAGACAGTAGAGGACGACGGTGTCAGTGTTGGCTTACCAATTATAAAGTATGTGCTAGTTCTGGCTTGGCATGGTGTTACAAAGACTGTGGAGGAATAGGGGAATATATGGAAACTCTGATTCCTACTCGGTTTCAATACGAAGCAAGACAACTCTAAAAATACAGTTAATTTTATTTTTATTTAATTTTTTTACTAAGAGCAAATAGTCAAGTTATGGTGTAACCAAAAGTGCCCAACAAGTGATAAATGGGTAAAGAAAATATGGCATATTCTATGGAATATTATTCAGCCACAAAGCAAAAGAAAATTATGTGATCTTCAGGAAATGTATCATCTTCATGTTGAGCAAAATAAGCCAAGCTCAAAAAGCATAGCACACATTTTCACTTATTTGTGGAATCTAGGTCTAAAATGATGATAATGATGATGATAATGATGGATAATGAGATGTAAGTGTAATGAAGGGAAAGCATTAGAGGGACTAGTTGGAGGGTAGGAGAAAGGAAAAGATGAGTGAGAGTATATACATATATACATGTATATGTGTATGTATGTATACACACATACACACAGATAGAGATGATGATAGATAGATAGATAGATAGATAGACAGACAAACAACCAGATACTGTTTGAAAAAGACAAATAGAGAGGAAGTGTTCATGAGGGATATAATAAGAGAGAATAAACTTACTCAAAGTATACTATGCATCTATTGAATTGTCATAAGGAAACTTTTAATATTAATATGTGCTAATTTTAAAATAAATTGATAAAAAAAGCTACAAACATTATTGTGAATTGTTTCTATACTTCACTGGTTAGTTATCCCTTTCACATTCATTTAGTTGTTGTTTTCTTCTGATTGTCTAGGACAGTCTCTTTCATCTTATGGCCTTCGTGAGTAAAGTTGTTGTTCACTTAACATAAAAAAGAATAGGTAATGTTTTCACTCCCTTGGTCCATATTCAAAAAGAAAGATTCGGTCTATCTGCCTTCCTGTAATATGCACTATGCCTTGGATGCAGCCTTCAAAGAGACATGGAACACACATAGAAAGGGTAAAAAAGAAGCAGGTAAAAATCAATACAGGGAAGTATCATTTTTGGCTTATGTGAGCTATTTCAACATCTCCTATATGTTTTATCACTAAAAAAAAACCTCTGATGGTCTTCAGGCTTTTGCAGCATCACAAAAATATGTGTTCTTGATGCTGAGAGAAGACAGTCTGTCCTGTCTGGTCTCCATGGTAACTTTAAAAAGAAAAGATTATGTCTGATTAGGTTGCCCTTCTCAGGAGAAACTGACCAGAAAAAAACCCAAAATCTTTAAAAAAAAGTTTAAAATGGATGGTAGGTTGATAGTGGTGCTAATTTTGCACAGCTGCTCTCTCCATTGCCTCTCTTAATAACAGTGAGTCATCTGATTTTCTAGAACTTTCCCCAGTTGCACACAAAGTTTTCAAGCAAGGACTTCTCTTATGCAGAAGCATCTCAGCTCATTTCCTTTTGGTTGCTGTCTCTATATTGCTAAATAAAAATTCCACATATTCTCTGAGTGCTTGTAAAAGGATTAATGAATGTTTCTGAAGAATCATATGAATAAACAAGTAAAATAATAATCTGCTGTATAGAATTTGTGAATGGAAGAACTAGAGCATGTCTGTCTTCCAAGAGTTTTGGAGGCAGGAAGGATCAGGAAGGTGGAAATATAATGAAGAAATTAGATAACCGAGATGGTCTTTACTGGATACAATATTTGGTACTTGTGGACTTAGAAAGAATTCATATAACTGCTTCAAGTATTTGCACATCTTTTGCTGCTTAATAAGTCTGTAAAACTGGATGTGTTATAAAGCTAATTATTCACATGGAAACAATGAAGATATTTATCAAAGTGTAGAAAAAAGCAAGCAATCATTGCATTTAAAGGAAAGATTAAAGAGGTGCTATCTATCTATCTATCTATCTATCTATCTATCTATCTATCTATCTATCTACCTATCTATCTACCTACCTACCTACCTATCTCTTTCGCCCTTCTTCCTTCCCTCTCTTGTTGTTTGTTGGTACTGGGGCTTTTAATTCAGAGTCTCATGCCTGCTCCGGTCCACATCTCCAAACCTGCTTTATGCTGGTTAGTTTTGGAGACTGATTATCATAGAATTTTCTACACAGGATGACTTTGAACTTGAATCCTTTGAATATCAGACTCCTCATATCATGGGTCATTGGGGCCTGGTTTATTTTTCTCTCCTTATATTAAAAGGAAATATATTTTACTTCTTGGTTATATATTATTATAACAAACCCAAAAGTGGAAATGTAAAGATACCATCACAGTGTTAGTGTTCATGAAGAATCTATGAAAAACAAGACTAAAAATAAAGAGAATAAAATACATATGTATATTCATTCATATGTGGATCTATATACATATATGTATACATATAAAATCATATGTAGAAAAATCAAAAAAAGGTGATTCATTGGGATGAAAACCAAAATACTAGAGTTTGTGAATGGGAGGAATGTTTACCTTTCATCTTACGAAATTTTACTATTTAAATTATCTACTGAAATATTTTCAGGTAAATGGTATAAAGGAAATTTTGATAACATTCTGTGTAATCTCTTTTAAAATTTTATTTATTTATTTTTATTTTTGCTTGTCCTTTGGTTTGAACTCAAAGCCTGGGCACTGTCCCTGAACTCTTTGTACTCAGGGTTAGCACTCTACCACTTGAGCCACAGTGCCATTTCTGGCTTTGTCTGAGTAGTTTATTGCGGTTAAGTGTCTCAAGGACTTTCCTGCCTGGGTTAGTTTTAAGTAGGGATCCTGAGATCTCAGCCTCCTGAGTAGCTAAGATTACAGACATGAGCCTATGGTGCTCAGTTGCTAAATCTCGTTTATAACTATTTTAAGGAGCATATAGCTTAATAAGTCACTTTCTAGGCTTTCAAAGTATGAATAAAACAGACATAACAATGCTCCAGTTCAGCTTTCAAAAATGTATTGTGCTAAGATTCTTTCTAGATAAAAACAAAGCAGGGTTGTCTGTTTTTCTCTTCCCTTCTATATGTCTCCACAAACACAGCAGCACATCCCACATGGAGACACAAAAATCACAAATTTCTGTTTTTTAAATCATCTACCCATGACTGATATTTTGAAGACAGCTCATGCCATGATTCTGGAATCTAAAGGATCATTGTGTACAATGCTATATCAAAAATCAAAGTATATCTTGCTGGTTTTTAATACCACTATTTCTATTTCAGCTCGAATTAGAGAAATTTTAGTATGGTAAACTGAGGAGGAAAAGTTTATTTTCCAATACAGTCACATATTTGAGACTTTCTATATTTTATTTGGTGAGATAACTGTTCTCATTTTACTGATGGAGTTAACAAGCTCTGACCCATACACAATATCCCCATTTCAGCCACTTATATTTCTAGCAAACAAGGAAGAGAACTCCTCCATTCATCCATCTTTGGGCTAAATGTCTATGAATATTTTGCCTAAACACTAATAGTGACTGTAATATCTGCTGGTTATTAGCCCATGTTTCATGGTGGTATTCAGTTTTTCCATATTAAATGGCATCCTATATATATTGTCATGGCCACATAGCAGATGTGACATGAAAGTGTGAACACAGAAATCAGAGTATTGGAGATGTAAATACACACTACTCGCTACATTATACATTACAGAGTATTGGAGATGTAAATACACACTACTCGCTACATTATACATTACACTGCCCATATCACAGCAAACCATTGCATTATAAACTGACATTCTAGTATTGTCAGTATGTGTGCCTTCCCTAATGATACTGCAGTGAGCTAGAATTAAGATTTGGCTTTTATAAAAATCAAGCAAAAATACACAATGCTTAAGATACACCTCTCTCATAGAAAATGATGCTTCAAACTTAGAGCTACTTAAGATAATTTCCAGGAAGTTAAAAATCTGTATTTAAATGAGAACTGCTGATATGAAGTTTCAATTGTAGTACCTACTGACATCCTCTAGAGGGAGAATGAAATAGGAATCAACAAATACAGTATTCACTAAAAAAATAAAATAAGATAAAAATTAAAAAAACAAAACCAAAAATAAGTGAATCAGAATGATGCTGAAAATTGTCCCTTAACTGAGAGAAGTCATTTGGTAAAGATATTACACATGAAAGCAATTAATGGTTGTTTTTTATTAAAGTATATTCTCTAGATAATTAGATTAGCCTTGTAGGGAACCTTTACTCTGCCAGGGGCCATTTAGATATTTATAACATCATTATGAGCCATACAAAACTATCAATACTGGCAGGTGGAGGTGAAAAGTGGAGAGAAATTGCATGCCTGTTCTATCCTGTATCAAATTGTTTTATGGGCCTTAGATGACCAGCTGGCCAAACATTCCTCATCCCTGCAAATATAAACAGGGCCATACTCCCAATTTCCTTAATTTTGAATTAAGAAAATAAAGTATGCAAACATGCACAATTTTATTGACTATATCCATTACAAATGTGGAGGGTATCTATGTTATAGTATGTGCTGAGCTTCTTAAATCACTTTTTAAATGCTGTGCATTTGGTTTTTACTATGCATGAAATAGAATACCCATCTTATAGAAAATGTATACAAAGAAGCCTAAAATAAAGGATGTATTGGGCAATGCAGGTTATCAATGACAGATAAAATACTGTCCAAGACTAGATACTTTGATGATTGTTCTTTGTAATTTCTTTAAGATGAATTGACCCAATCCTTTAAAGTGACAGTAAGTAAATACTGCAATAAATATTTCTATGCATTGTATAAGAACTAGTTATCTTTGTTATCACAGAAACTAAAACAATTAGCATCCAAAGGAGATGAGATCACAGTATCCAGAAATAAAGATTTCCACAAGAAAACAGTTGTGAACGGAATTTATCCTCTTTATAAACATAGATGTTTCAGCCATTCTGCTCTCTCCTGATGATGAGATGATGTCACTGGTCAGAAGAGCTGGCCTATTTTCCATCCTGCTTATGGTGAGTTGCATTGGATGAAAATAAACATCTTACATAACAGGCAGCCTGCACTATTTTTCCCTCAAGGAGATTTTCCCAGCATGAATTCTGCATGAAGAATTAACATTGGCCAAATTTTAGCTGAAAAATCAGGTTTATAAGAAGATTGACAAATACAGTCCATATATGCTGTCTTCCATTCCCTTACCATCCTACCTCTGTTATCACACACACACACACACACACACACACACACACACACACACAGTCATACCATCACCATCAACAACAACTTACTACCATCCCCCCCTCCTGTAATCAAAACAGCTTTGTACCAAGAGAAAGAAAATACAGGCAAGTTAAACTGAAATTGGTCTGTGAAGAGTTGAAACAAAGTAGGAGATTGCAGATTAGAGCCATTGTTCTTTTCTAGGGATGTAAAGTGGACCCCCCTCAGTGTTTCTTTTCTCAGAATTGAAGAAGAGAAATCAAAGATTATGAAAGGATGTATCATTCACTAATGGCCAAAGGGCACACCCACAAGTAGGCATTGTGATTTGGAACAAATTCTAGACTGTTATCTCACAAATCCTGCTTTGTATGGAGGGGCTTGTGAATTGTGACACTTTGATATTTTATTAGCGGGACTACTTACAAATATCCGTGATCATAGGCAAATGAACATCAACTTGATTTTCTTAATTGCTGAAGGTGCAATAAAAATCAGTCACCAAAGAACCAAAGGAAAAAGTCAACAGAAAAAAAAAAAGTGACCAGCCTGAAAGAAGCTCATTTGAAGTCAGCACTGTAACTCCAAGAGTTTTCAGGGAGCACTTTAAGTGACCAGCACTTTAAATGGTCTTAGTTTCAGAGGAAATCATCATACAGTCTTTACTCAGTAAAGCAAATATTTGAATATCATTTATGCCTAGCACGTGACAAATATTGAACATTCTAGTACAGTTAAATTTAGACAATGAGATCTTTGATTTGCTAGGTAATAAATTATAAATATTATTAATTTACAGTTCAAGAAAGGGACCCATTTCAAGTGAATACAATGAAGACATGATTAAGATAACCTAATCCTTCCTATCATAACAAATATTAACTATTTCTCTATTCCAAGTAGGAGACGATTTGAAAAGGGCTAAAATGGTCTTTTAGTGTGTGTGTGTGTGTGTGTGTGTGTGTGTACATTAGTGTGTATTCATTTTTGAGGTGCTTACCTACTTGTATAGGCTATTGTGTTGAACATAATATGTTACTATGTTAAAAATATATATATATATATTTATTGTAAACCAGTGACCCATGTTTTTCTAAAGGTAGAATATGCATGTTGAAGAGTCAGCTGTTTTGGAAAGAAAACTGAATCTGTGTACTAAGAGATTTGCATTTAAATTTCAACTTCAATTGGAGTCTGAATAAGATATTAGGTAATTATATTTCTTGAAGTCTGTTTTCTCTTCTATAATATGAATATGATGGGTACTTTAAAATACTGTCAAAAGAGAATCTATGCTAATGTTTCTAATGTATTGCATACTAATAGTTGTATATATACATATGTATGTGTATGCACATATTACTGAATAATCAATATCATATTTATTCTGAGGAAATTATATAGAAGCATTGTAGCATTTTATAATGTTTCACAAAAATGAAAAGGCTTATTTTCTAAAAACAATTACTTATTTACTGATTCTAGAGAATAATTACCTACTTAATTTTTTTTTTTTTTTACAAAAATAGCTATTTTCACTGGGTGGGTAGCATTTCAATGAATTTCCAGTTCCTTAATCAAATATTCTTGACTACCTCTTTTATATTTAATGGAAGAGAAGGAAAGAGAAATAGTATTCATCATTGTCTTCAAGGTGATGTTATATTTCTTGGGAAAATTTGAAAGGTGAAATCTTGACAAACCATATTGTGATTAGTTGATTATATACAATAGATGTGCTCTAGAAGTGAAGATACTAGTCATTTAAAATGGCTATTTTATGAATTTCTGAGTAGATAAATATGTTTATACAGGTAAGAATGCCTTTTTATAAGTCTTTAATATAGAATTACAATGGCTTGAAATTTTTCAATTAATTTTTATTTTTAAATGCTTTATAAAGTGTTTTCTGACACCAAAGAAATCTAATTTGGGAAGTTTTATAGCTGATAACAATTGCAATTAAACAAAATATGAGTGTCTTTAGATAGATATATTATAATAAATATTTATCTTGAAAATAATATTTACAAAAGAGTAACTTAGAGAAAAATATTTTTATATATAGTTCTGGGAGAAAATAAACATGGCATTGTGGCAACTTTAAATGAGCTTTAACATTACCAGCAATGTTAAAATTGCCAGTCAAAGTTTACTGGCTTGATGGTGAAGTTTCATATTGCTATTTCTGAGGAAATTCTATATGAAGCAAGTCTTAGGTTTCATAGATTCTGGAAAAGAAAGGAGAAACACATTTTCTTTGTATAGAGTCCAGATGCAGATTTATTTTTCTTCATGAAAATTCATACTGTATTTAATATGGCTTCCTAATTAAAGTCATACATGTATGAATACTGTTTTAAAAATCAGTCACTATCCACTTTACATATGTTAACATATATTATGCTTTAGAGTTACTTTCTGCCCAATACAGTGTGCCATGAAGCATTGGCAGTAATAATGTTCTTCTCATTGTCTGGATACAGGGGTTACATAATATTAAAAAGGTATACATGTAAATCCCGTTTGAACTTTGTGGCAAAATAAAAGTTGCTTTGCTTTATTTTCTTATGCTTCTCAAAAGCTGTATCTTTTGGAAGTGGCATTGTGGCTCAAGTGGTAGAGTGCTAATCTTGAACTGAAGAGCTCAAGGACAGTGCCCAGGCCCAGAGTTCAAGCCCCACAACTGACACACTCCTTCCCCCCTCCCCCCAAATAAAGCAGTATCTTTTGAACTCATTGAAAAGCATATCCTTTTTAAATCACTACCTAATTCTGGTCACTTTCAAAAGCATCTGGAATATATCTATATGCCTTATATATCTATAAGCTGAGAAAATAGCTCTACTCTAGCCTGTATTCTGGATGAACAATACTGTAGAAACAGAATACAGGGATTGGCCTTGTCAACAAATTGGCACTTGAACAAAGATAAGGGGAAGTAACCAATGAGATTTAAATGTCTTTCTGCCATTGATAGACTACAGTACCAATTAAATGACATCTGCCTCTAGCATTAATTTAACTTAACGATTTTGGTAAGCATTTTGTCTTTTACATGTATAAGAAGGCAAAGAAAAATATGAAGAATAAGACCATTTATTCTATAAATACATAGCTCAATACAAACTAGGATCCAGACACTGAAAATGAATGGCCCACTGTCTTATCTCTGGAGGAGCTTAAGCTCATTCCTGTAGTGATTGCATTCTTGCAGTGAACAATGGCAACATGTTTCACAGTTCGTGAGATTGCCATATATTTGGGGATATTTTTGGTGTTGTTTTTTTGCCATGGGCCTTGAATTCAGGGCCTGGGCACTGTCCCTGGCTTCTTTTTGCTCAAGGTTAGCACTCTACCAGTTGAGCCACAGCGCCACTTCTGGTCTTTTCTGTATATGTGGTGCTGAGGAATCGAATCCAGGGCTTCATGTATAGGAGGCAAGCACTCTTGCCACTAGGCCATAGTCCCAGCCCCGAGGCTGCCATATATTTTGTAACTGAATGTATATCCAAACACAGAATTGCTTTTTGAGTCATTTGTCATCCTCTTTAATCCCTGCATCACTGAACCTGGCAATCTTGATATTCCTGAGCTGCACTTTTTCCTTTTGATTTTTTTAATAGCATAGATAACAATGATGGGATTAAACAAATGTCGGAGCAAGGATATAGTTTGTATCTGAATGCCAACTCTTCTCCTTTCACTATTGAACCACGATCTGTGTTCTAGAATGTTCTAAACCAATTCACTGTCTTCTGCATGTGATGTATCCTAAAGTTGATGCTCTAATTACCTTGATGTTTAACAGATTTTCCCCTAAAGATTAGACAGATGCTTTACAAAGAATAGTCATTGACTCAAAACCTTACTATAAGCTTATTTTTGTTTTTAATTATTTGATGGCTGTTCTAGGGGAAGGAAAACTGGCTTTATATCAGATAAATACTCGAATTGGATATATTGATCCTAATTTTTCTGGGTTGCACTTTTATGGTCACTCTTTCTATCCAATGCCTTTGCCCATCAAATATGGATAGATACAAATAACCTCAAGCCAATTGTTCTCCATTGCTCTTGAAAGTAAAAAAATAATTACTAGATACCTTAACTCACTTCTTTTTTGGAAACAGAGTTTTCATTTGATCACCATTAATTGAATAGTGTCTAACAACTTTCCCCTGGAATGCTTGAAATACTGTGCTATCTAAAATTTTAATCGTTGCCATGTATATTTCCTTCTTAAAATTAAAATTGGAAGATTAAAGATGCAATTATTCATTTATATTGGCCAGTTTTCCAGTGTACAACAGCCACATGCAACTCCTGGTTACCATACTGTCCAGATCAGATACAGATTATTTCCATTGTAACAGAAAATTATCATGGACGGTATTAGATTGATATCCTTAGCTTGTATTCAAATGTTGGTGCCAATGTGACCTGACTATATGTTTCATCCTTATCCTTTACTACTTGAATACTCAGTTTTCCTAGTTGAATACTTCATTCCATTTAAGCTGTTTTGCCTACTCCCTGGCATCTCCTGAATAGTCTCTGCTTGAAGGATTTAGCACAACTGCACAAATGCTAGTGTAAGAATGGGCTCTCTCACAGTCACCATAGAAGGGTACATCTGTGCACACATGTGCTGAAGGAGGTCTTCATTCTACTTAAGCTATGTGATTTAATTTATTGTAATGTTCCTGGTAAAGAACTGCACACACATGCAAGGTGGGGGAGAAGAGGAGGGTTGTACTTGTAAAACAATGCTCAGATTAAGCAAAAAGCATCTCCTCTAATGGTTAGAAGTGCTATCAACCTATAGGAAATTCTAGTAGGACCCTATAAAAGTTTGCTTCACTTCCTACTACTGTTAGGGCTGGAGAAAGCAAAGAGAAATGCTCTGTGCTGTGGAATGAGGGGGGGAATGCAGTTGGTATCTGGATTATCAAAGTATTACACATGGTTCTTAATCAGGAATTGTTTTCTTTCGCAGAAAACAGAAATTTTAAAATATCAAAGTCAATCAAGACCCTAATTATAGTGAAGTAGGCTAGAGAAGATATTAGAAGAATGGAAGGAAGATATGAAATTTTGTTACTTTGTCTTTAGGAGCAAAATGTGCTTAATTCTTGGGCATAAGTAACACAAAATCTGAAATAAAGTTTGGCTTCTTGGAAGCAGTGATCCTAAAATATCTCAGAATTTTGCTTGACATGTTAGTAAATTAACTAGAAGCAAATTAACTAGAGCATGTAGAAATGTCTGGTAGGTTCTCAGCAATCTGTTTAGTGCCAGGTAAACAAAATGTTCTCAGTAGAACTGAGAGGGTGATTTAGCCCAGCAATGGTTGGCAAATGCTTCCCATATGGAAAAGGAACAACAGACATTTTGCCCTAGTAATTGTCTTATATGTGTTTTGTTTGAATGTTTTTAGTTTTGGTTATATACCACAATCACACACATTCTCTCTCTCTCTCTCTCTCTCTCTCTCTCTCTCTCTCTCTCTCTCTCTCTCTCTCTCTCTCTCTCTCTCTCTCTCCCTCCCCACACACACCATGCTAGTCTTAAACAGACATACTTAGCTCATTTAGGAGTACATTTGTGCTTATATACAGTACATATTTGAGAACATACATCATGAATGGATATTTGATACATAGATCACACCACTGATAAAAAAATGGTACTATGTCTGTGGATGACTTCAGCTTGGGCGGAAAAAGAAATTAACACATGGCATATCTGAGTGTACTGTTAGTACACTAACACTTGAGTTAGTGGCCTGAGAAATATATTAGCCTCACAGTAGAGGTAAAAGGCATAGTGATAATTAATTAAAGCAGAGATACATGTGCCTATTCATACATATAACTTCTTGGTACATATGTATGTTGTTTATATATCATCTATCCCTTCATACACTTATATATAGTTCACCTACATATTTACATACTTATGCATATGTTATATAGATACATATATGTCCACATATTTATCTGTTTTCATATTTATTTGTGCATATGTCTTCTCATATACAATGTATTCTTAAGAAAAATAATATTATACGTCATGATAAAAATGTTTCTGGGAAGTGGCATTGTGGCTCAAGTGGTAAAGTGCTAGCTGAAGAGCTCAGAGACAATGCCCAGGCCCAAAGTTCAAGCCCCATGACTGACAAAAAAAATTTTCGAATGTAAACCACTTTAGGATTTTGACTGGGTATATCTGTACTTTAGTACATGCCTGATTGTGTCTCAAGACAGAAAGTATTTTGGCTTTTGCCAAATAATTATTACCAATATCAGATTCTCTAGTTAAGTAACAGAGGTCCCCAAATATACCTATGCATACACCCCACAACTGGCATGTAGCTAAAACTTTAAAAGCATGTATCTGAAATTTTGAGGAGGGAGAAATTTGAAATGCATTAAGGAAGTTGTTATTCAAAACCATCTCCAAAATAAACCTTTGTCAAATGTTTCTGGTAAATAAAACTGCCAAAATGTCATTGAAGATTTATGGGACTCTGAAATCTAATATTAATAGGACAGTAACCATCCTTTCTCTCTAACTACATCCATGTATAATTAACTATCAAATCAATTGAAAGCTCTGCCAGTTTGTGTAGCCATTGGGGAAGAAGCTTTGTTCTGTTACTTCAAATAAATAGAACTAAACTCCTGCCAGGGATCGCATGAGACATACAATAGCAGCACTGTGTCTAGACTCTAGAGTGCCAGGCTAGACACAGACTGGGAAGCCTTTGGGAGGCCAAGCAAAAGAAATACCTCACCAAGCCATGGCTCTGCCTCCAGAGTGCATCTTTGTTATGACACATGGCAGCTTGCATTCATCTATCCTCACTACTGGTGGGAAGCAAAACTGTCCCATCCCTACCACTGAAACAAAAATTACAACTGGAAAGAATCCCAGAGATCATTTTACCCTGTTCCTTCCAGACTTTCGAAGTTCATGGACTACTAACATTTAAAAATATTACTACAACTATGTTAAGTAAAATAACTAGAAGAGAGAGAAGATATTTGAAAGGTATGTGAAATTTAGAATTATTAGAAGAATGTAATTTAAAACCTCACATTGTCTGCTAAACAACTGACAACTCTAAATAATAGGAGGATGTATAATACCAGACTTTTATAAAAGAACTGATAGTAGTTTTTACAACTCACCAAAAATAGGATATACAAAATGAATTTATAACATATATAATAGGCCATCAAAAAGAACACATTACTATATCTAACAATGCATAAATCAGTGTCTTAGATAACACAATAAGTAAAAGAAAAAACATTCAGTGCATCCAGGAGCCCAGTGGCTCATGCCTATATTGTTAGCTACATAGGGGACTGAGATAGAGGGGCGTGGCTTAAAGATAGTTCAGATAGGAAAGTCCATGAGACTCTTCCCTCCAATAAACTACCCCCCCCCCAAATGGAAGTAGATCTGTGGCTTAACTGGTAGAGCACTAGCCTTGAGCAAAAGAAGCTCAGCAATAGTAACCAGGACCTGAGTTCAAGTGCTAGGACAGCATAAAAAACAAACAAGCCTCCCCCACCCAATCCACACAAAACCCAAAAAACAATCCTAAATGTAAAACATCACATAGTAAAGGATTCAATTAATGAAAAATTCTAACAGCAAAATCTAAATACATCAGAAATTGAACTGATGCTCTCTCTCCCCAGAGACAATCCTGTGATAAAGGTTGGAGGAGAACCTCTCATAGTTAAAGAGAGGTATATTTTAATAAGATAAATGTATTAAAAATATATGCATCTCCCAGTCTGTGGGCTTTCTGTTTATCTTGAGAGCTATGTCCTTTGCCGTGCAGAAGCTCTGCAGTTTGATGCAGTCCCATTTGTCCAACCTTTCTTTGATTTGTAGCCTTTCAGGGTCTTTGTTAAGGAAGTTCTGTCCTGTGCCAAGGAGCCCAAGTGTTTCTCCTACTCCTTCCTTTAGTGTTTTCAGGGTGCCTGTTTTGATTTCAAGGTCTTTAATCCATTTGGAATTGATTTTGGTGCAGGGTGATATATAAGGATCTAGTTTTAGTTTGTTGCATGTGTTGAGCCAGTTTTGCCAGCACCACTTGTTAAAGAGGCTATCTTTCTTCCATACTATTGTTTTAGCTCCTTTATCAAAGATTAAGTAGGCGTAGTTCTTTGAGTTCAATTCTGGGTCTTCAATTCTGTTCCATTGGTCTTCAGGCCTGTTCCGGTGCCAATACCAAGCTGTTTTTATTACTATAGCTTTATAATACAGCTTGAAGTTGGGTATTGTAATTCCTCCAGCACTGTTCTTTCTGCTTAGGAGTGTTTTTGCTATTCTAGGTCTTTTATTGTTCCATATGAATTTCTGGATTGCTTCCTCTATTTCATTAAAGAATGGTGTTGGGATATTAATGGGTATTGCATTGAATTTGTAGATAGCCTTTGGCAATATTGCCATTTTGATTATATTAATCCTCCCAATCCAGGAGCATGGGAGGTTTTTCCATTTTCTAAAATATATGCAGAACTAAAAAAATTACCTTCTTCCAAAACAAAACCGCAAAGAACCAATAGCCCCCTCATCAAGTGGGCTAAAGACTTACAAAGAAACTTCTCTGATGAGGAAATGAGAATGGCCAATAGACATATGAAAAAATGCGCTACATCACTGGCCATAAAGGAAATGCAAATCAAAACAACATTGAGATTCCATCTCACTCCAGCAAGAATGTCATATATCAAGAAAACTAATAATAACAATTGTTGGAGGGGATGTGGCCAAAAGGGAACCCTACTTCATTGTTGGTGGGAATGTAAACTGGTTCAGCCACTCTGGCAAGCAGTATGGAGATTCCTCAGAAGGCTCAATATAGAACTCCCCTATGACCCAGCAGCCCCATTGTTGGGTATCTATCCAAAAGCCCACAAACAAAATCACAGTAATGCCACCAGCACAACAATGTTCATCGCAGCACAATTTGTCATAGCGAGAATCTGGAACCAACCCAGATGCCCCTCCATAGATGAATGGATCAGGAAAATGTGGTACATATACACAATGGAATTTTATGCCTCTATGAGAAAGAATGACATTGTTCCATTTGTAAGGAAATGGAAGGACTTGGAAAAAGTTATACTAAGTGAAGTGAGCCAGACCCAAAGAAACATGGACTCTATGGCCTCCCTTATTGGGAATAATGAGTACAGGTTTAGGCAAGCCATAGCAGACCATCACAAGGCCCAATAGCTATACCCTTATGAACACATAAGATGATGCTAAGTGAAATGAACTCCATGTTATGGAAACAATTGATATATCACAGTTGTAACTACTTTCAACGTCCTATGTGTATGTGTAGTTTCTATTATTGATGATGTTCTTGTATCACCTTCCTATGGTTGTACCTACACTATCTCTGTAATCTTATCTGAGTATATTGGAAACCATGTTTACTGGTATTGGAAGTAGGAAATTCAAAGGGAATACCAAATTTGAGAGACACAGGGTAAAAAAAAGAGAAATAACTACAAAAGCAATACTTGCAAAACTGTTTGGTGTAAGTGAACTGAACACCTGGGGGGGAGGGAAAGGGGGGGAGGAAGGGGGGCATGAGGGACAAGGTAACAAACAGTACAAGAAATGTATCCAATGCCCAACGTATGAAACTGTAACCTCTCTGTACATCAGTTTGATAATAAAAATTTGAGAAAAAAAAATATATGCATCTGCTAAAACTATGTATTGCAATTTGTGGGTTTAAGTGTATATACATTTATCTCATAAAAATCAACATAATTGATTATCAAGTGGGAAACTGGGAATGAGTATAGATCAAACCAAATGGGAGAAATTCTTGAAGCTAGAAATGGCTACATGTGAATTTGTTTAATTAATCTTTCTATATATTCCAGTTAAAATTTGATTCCAAGTAGCAGTTAAAATTCTGAAATAAAAGAGAATTTCATTCTACATATAAAATTTGCTTAAGGATCCAAAGGAAGTTTTTATGGTTTCTATTTTTTTAACATTTGTTTTACTTTATAATAAAGGTGATATAGAGAGGGGTATGGTTTCTATTCTATCTTATCTTTCTTACCATAGTGATTCATCTTCTTTGTACTTGTGTTTGCCTACCATTTCTTCACCAAACTTCTATTAAGCTGCCTCATTGTCTTCATATTATGGACACCTTGAGATGAATTTTGCTTTGTTAGCCAAATTGAAATACAATTTCTTTTAATATGTACAAAGCTGGGAATATGGCCTAGTGGTAAAGTGCTCACCTTAATATGTACAAAAAGGTCACATGATTTATATGAACAATAGATTTAATCTTAGTTCTTTAATATTTTTTCATTTTTTTAGGTCTTTCATATTTTATTTTGGTATCTCCATAGTTTTGATATTTTGTGTGTTTTGAACATTTATATTTTTGTTTTAACAAATATATATTATCATGCCTTTAGACCACCACTTTCTTCAGAACCAGCTTTTACTGATACATTGAAATTTGCGAAACCTTGCATCTTTTCTCACTTCTCTCTTTTTTCTTTATTACTAGTTTCTAATTTTAATCACTGACATAATTTTATTTTACTATTTTATCCTAAGTATATGTCTATTGGTTCGTAAATTTAAACTTGTATCATTATCTTCCCTACTAATAATTATAAAAACATCAGGAAGCTATACTAATATCCTCTAATTCTTCCTCTTCTCTAATTTTCTGTTAGTTTTAGACTATCTTCTGTCTTAGAAATAATTATGATTGCAAATTATTCCATTGAGCTTTATCATTATCTTTCTTTTCATTCTACATTTCAATATTCAATTCATATTCCAAAACCTTGTGATGAATATTAGTAGTGGCAGAGACTTATTTCTAATGGATTCCTGAAGACATGCTCATAGAAATATTATCCCCAGGAGTAATTCCTGTGTGAAACATCATTTAATTGATTATCAATGGCCTTACATTTGAAGGATATAAAAATCCACCTCATATTTCTGTTCTGAGAGTTATAAAATCTGTTTTTATCACTCACTTTCTAACTTAGATATATTTGTTTTCCTAAGTTCTTTTTCATTGACATAAAACTTACATACAGTAAAATGATCATAATTTGTCCTCGGTCATATACAGTTTTGCTAGTTTGCCAGTCTTGGTCCTTGGACTCAGGGCCTGAAAAAAGTCTTCTTTTGACTCAAGACTAGCACTCTACCACTTGAGCCACAGCCACGTGCGGCTTTTGCTGTTTATTTGGTACTGAGGAACTGAACGCAGGGCTTCATGCATGCAAGACAAGCACTCTACCGTGAAGCCATATTCCCAGACCAAGTCATATGCAGTTCTGTCTCTTGTGAGCAAGTACAATTTTCAGCCATCAGTTCCCTGTGATTGCATGACGGAAGTTCCCATTTCCGTGTTGAGTGTAAACTAGAGTTACTCTGTTTTTAGGCTCCTGTATTCCTAGGTACTTTGGGCTCTGGCTCCATCTTTAAACCAACAATGAATGATGAAGCTGTCCAGTGTAGGTGTCATGTCTCCTTGCCTGGCCCTGCAGCCTGCTCCCCACAGTCCTTCTCTTCAGTGCACCTCTCTGACTATCTCATTGCCTTCCTCTTCTGATTCTAAGGACTTTGTCATTGCATTGGGCCCATTCAGATAAACCAGGATAATCTCTCTACTTTCAGATCCGCAGATTAACAACATTAATTATATCTGAAAAGTACTTTCACAACTGTACCTCAATTACTGTTTGATTAGATTTTCCTTATGACAGGAAGGAGAATCTTAGGCAGACATTTTGAGAATTTCATTTACAAACCAGATATATTCAAGGAAAAAAGCTCTCACAGGGGAAGTATGAACCAAGTATATGCTGAGATAATATTTTCACTTTCTAATTAGACAGAGATCAGAGAATGATGATATACCAGTGAAGGCAAAAGAAAAGAGAAATGAATATGTTGTGAGCAGGAGTTTTAATTGGTACAAAATCAAAAAATTGTCATATCGTAAAACTATCATAATAATAAATTCAAATAACTTTCCTTAGAAAAGTTAACTACAGATATAATATATACATATATATTTGTGTGTGATGTACAGACACAATATATCATATATATGTGTATGTGTTATATATGTGTGTATATATGTATATATGATACATATAAATATATATTTGTATATTTACAAAGTTATTTACTATAATAGTGAAGGAAAATTAAATGTCTAAGAACTTCTTAACAAGTTGACATAACTGACAAAATAATAGAATATATAAAATAAATATGTTATATCCTATTATGAAATGATGAAGGTATTATGAAATACATTAAATAAAAGTGATTGGTATTTTTCAGAAAAGGAGAAGCAGAAATGTATATGCCTAAAATGTCTCCACCAACAACTTCAGTCTTTTACTACTTCCCATGTGGAGACACCTTGGAAGACTGAATTGATTCCTCTTTCTTAGCTGCTAGAATATTTCTGTGTGTATGGATATATGTGATTAATATTTACATATACATATAAAGATTTATATATAGACACCAATCTATATGTAAACACAGACCTACATCTATCTATCAATCAATCCATCAATCAATCATAGATAGAAACAGAGAAAGAATACTTATTCTTAGACAAAGTTTTAAGATAATAATGACTCGTTTAGTTTCTTACCTATGTGCAAAGAAATAAAGCAGAGAAAGTAGGTAGCATTTTCTAATGGGAAAAGAGATTTTTAAAAAAAGAACCTTAAAATATACCAGTATGATTTAGAATATTATTTTTCATTACTAATATATCTATTGAAATGCTATAATTTTTATTAAATACTTGAAATGCTTTATTAGCATGTAATTTTCAGGAGATTCATAAAATGATAATAAATTATACTGATAACTCACATTTATGGAGGCCTACTATGTGTCACACACTATTATTATAAAGGCTTTTGATAAAATGTATTCTTTTATTCATAACATATCACACTCTCTACATTTTTTAGATGAGAAAACTGAGGCCTAGAGTGGTTATTTTTCCAACAGAATGGGACAAATGATCAGTATAGCTTCTATTCAAAGCTAAGAAACCCAGGGGTAAAAGTAATGATGTACTGTTATGTATGTGATCATTCTGTGAAGAGTCCTGCTTGCCTTGAAAAAGGGCAAAAAGTATTGGAATTCAGAAATGTGCAGAACTGATAAGGATTACAGACCAGAGCAAAGCTCTTTTAGAAACAGGCAGACAGCCCTAGAAAGGAAGCAGTATGTAGAGTGGTGCATGTGCTTTCTAATCCCATAGATTGTGTTCAAATTCAGTTCTGCTATTTACCAGGAATGGGAACATGGATATGAGAACATAATCTTCCATGAGGGGAGTGCCAGTTTCCTCATTAGCCAAGTGAACATAATTGATTTCCTTTGAAGGCCTCAACCAAGAACAAACGTGATAATGTATGTAAATCACTCCACAGGGCTGGACACATAGTATGCACTTAATAAATGATGGCTATTATGTTATTATTACAGTCAAGTTTGAGTCATGAACTGGAGGGAGCTTATGCCTGGTAAATTCAATTTTCTCCCTCAGTGAAGTTGCTGATGTCCCTAACCTCCAGTAGTGCCTAATTCAAGAGCATGTGCTCAATAATTAATCATATATTGTATTTTATTACATTAGCTAATGTTGCTTTCTACTTTTAGTTATTTCATAGCTTCCTGAGGAATTTTTTCCATTAACCAAGACAAAATGTAAAATAAGGAATGTAGAGAAGATCCTTTTCTCCCAATTCTAAATCGAAGGTCATTTTTTTCTTCCATGATAGATCATTTATCATTCGTTATAAGGCCTATCAAAATGTTTCTAACAGTTCCAAACAGTTCCCTGTGTTTGGAGAGTAAATACACTTTAAGATAAGATTTCAGCAAAGTATGTGACTTGACAGCATGATACAGACACAAGGAATTTTATCAATGTAGAATCATCATATATACAAGGAAAAGAGCAATTTCATTCACAATAAGCTTATTTTATAATTCATTTAGATATTGCTAATAAATTATTTTCAGTCTAGCTGCAACACTGTTATGCATGACATTATGAGCCACGATATTCAAGATATTTTCAGGAATATATGTGTGCGTGTGTGTGTTTGTGTGTGTGTGTGTGTGTGTGTGTGTGTGTGTGTGTGTGGAAAGCCTTTCTATACCTAATTTGGAAGAAGAAAGACCTTGTCGAGTAAATGTTATTGAAAACCACCTAGATCAAATCACTATACAGTAACTTTTCCAATTATTGATTGTTAGTTAAGAAGCATTGCATCAAGTTGTTGGCCTCTTTGGGAAAGAAACATTATTGAAATATAAAAAATGTGTTTTAATTGCTACTTTTCCCAAGATACAATGCACAGTTGTGGACACAACCCGTTCATTTCTCTTTTAGAGTAATAAGTTGCCAACACAGTTACATAAATTGAAGACACATTCTCCAACTGTAAGTGTGAGAGTGACAACCAATTTCAACAAACATGTGCTCAAACACTACCTGTGTGCAAGCCATGGTGACATTGGGGAAGGTCACAGGTAGGTCTCTGTGAAGGAATGTGGCAGGTGCCTTCATTCTGGCACTTGAAATCAATTATTCTCTGTAACTAGTTCTAGAGTACAGCTAAACTTACTGACTACATGTTGTCATAAAAAACCTTTTTATAGGAATTTTGCTAAATTACTGTATTTTTTGAGTAGTCACCAATATCTACATGAACAAAATAAAAATTGAGCAAGTATTTAGATAAAATACCATGAATTCTATGAGAATGGATAGTAGGCTAATTTTATTCAAGATTTTCAAAACCTGGGCTCATTATCTACCACATGGCAGATGTTTATTAATGCCAGAATAGATGAGATGGTAAATTCTTTTATCTTAGTTTGGGAAAATTTAAAACTCCTACTTGTCCATTAAAATACATATTTTATTTTAAAAAATCTGATCATTACTGAGAAGAAATAATTGGTAAGAGTCAATTTTTACTTTTTTTTAATTAAATTTTGTTGACAAGGTGTTGTGCAAAAGGGGTAAAGTTATATAATAGGGCAGTGAGTACATTTAATGTGATATCGTACACCCTCATTTTTCTTTCCCTTCCCTAGATCAGGTAGGCATATATACAATACCTACTGTACCAAAAACATATAGAGTAGCCATGTGGCCTACGCCAAAGGAAATTCACCTAGAACTTTAAATATAATGTCAACAATAGAGTTTGCTTATCCTTGTCTTATATGATCATACATACATAGCTTTTGAGCTATTGTGATCCACTGAGAGGCCTATTTTAGACCTTTTTATGTTTAGTAGTTGTTTGGTTTTAGATACATAATGTAAGGTCGCTGAGCCAAATCTGTGGGAAATACCATTTGACAAGAAGTTTTTTGTTTCACAGACCTGTTCTCTACTGTCCCCCTACCCCCACCCCCACCTTAACAGTCATATATCAAGGAGAGCATGCCCCTTTGTTTTCTGTGTTCTAGGCTTGTCTCGCTCAACATTGTTTGTTCAAGTTCTGGCCATTTCCCTGAGAATACCAATATTTCATCATTTCTAATCGCTATGTAGGTAGTATTCCATTGTGTATAGGTACCACATTTTTTGGATCCATTCATCTGTAGAGGGGCATCTGGGTTGTTTCCATATTTTCGCTATTGTGAATTGTGCAGCGATAAACATGGAAGGGCAGATGTCTTTTTGATATCCTGAGACCTGTTTTTCAGGATAGATGCCTAGGAGTGGTATGGCTGGGTCATAGGGTAGGTCTATGTTGAGCTTTTTGAGGAACCTCCATACCATTCTCCAAAGTGGTTGTACTAATTTGCACTCCCACCAACAGTGGAGAAGGGTTCCTCTTTCCCTGCACCCCTTCCAGCATTTGTTGTTGCCTGAGTTCTGAGTATAGACCATTCTAACTGGAGTGAGGTGGTATCTCAGGGTTGTTTTTATTTGCATTTCCTTTACTGCCAGGGATATTGAACATTTCCTCAAATGTTTCTTTGCCCTTTTTATCTCTTCTGTGAAGTCTCTCTTTAGCTCCTTTGCCCATTTAATAATTGGTTTACTGGGCTTGGAGCGGCTTAGTTTTTTGAGCTCTCTGTAGATGACTGATATTAGGCCTTTGTCTGTTGCTGTGCTGGTGAAGATCCTTTCCCATATGGTTGGCTGTCTTTCTAGTTTGGTGGTTATGTCTTTAGCTGTGCAGAAACTTTTTATTTTGTAGTAGTCCCATTTGTCAAGACTCTCCCCTATCTGTTGTGCCCCTGGGACTCTATTCAGGAAGTTCCTTCCTGTGCCTATAATAAGTTCTAGCGTCTTTCCTACTCTGTCCTTCAGTAGTTTCAAGGATTCAGGTCTGATGTTGAGGTCCTTGATCCATTTTGAATTGATCTTTGTGCATGGTGATAGGCTAGGGTCTACTTTGAGTTTTCTACATATGGCTGCCCAGTTTTCCCAGCACCAATAGTTGAAGAGGCTATGTTTTTTTCCATTGTATGTCTTTAGTTCATTTGTCGAATATCAGCTGACTGTAAGAATGCGGCTTTATTTCTGGGTCTTCTATTCTATTCCATTGGTCTTCAGGTCTGTTTTTATACCAATACCAGGCTGTTTTTGTTATGATGGCTCTATAATAGAGCTTGAAATCTGGTATGGTGATACCTCCTGCACCACTTTTTTGGCCTAGAATTGCTTTGGCTATTCTAGGTCTTTTGCTGTTCCATATGAATTTATGGGTTGTTTTCTCTATTTCAGTGAAGAATGTAGCTGGGATCTTGATGGGGATTGCATTGAATCTGTATAACAATTTGGGCCATTTTCACTATATTGATTCTGCCTACCCATGAGCATAGGAAGTCTTTCCACCTCCTTGTGTCCTCTTTGATTTCCCTTTTTAGATTTTTATAGTTCTCATTAAATAGGTCCTTCACGTCTTTGGTTACGTTGATCCCTAGGTAATTTATTCATTTTTTAGCTATTGTAAATGGTATTATTTCCACAATTTCCTTTTCTGCTTGTACATTGCTGGTGTACAGAAAAGCTGCTGACTTTTGTGGGTTGATTTTGTATCCTGCTACTTTGCCAAAATGGCTTTGTAGGTGTAGGAGTTTGGGGACTGAGTTTTTTGGGTCCTTCAGATATAAGATCATGTCATCTGCTAATAGGGATAGTTTGATTTCTTCTTTGCCAATGTGGATCCCTTTGATGCCCTCCTCTTGCCTTATTGCTATGGCTAGGCATTCCAGCATTATGTTGAAAAGAAGTGGGGAGAGTGGGCATCCTTGTCTTGTTCCTGAGTTTAGGGGGAATGGTTTTAGTTTCTCCCCATTTAATATGATATTAACAGTTGGTCTGTTATATATGGTTTTTATTGTTTTAAAGAATGTTCCCTCTATTCCTGTTCTCTCCAGGGCTTTTAACATGTATGGGTGTTGTATTTTGTCAAAGGATTTTTGGGCATCAGCTGAGATGATGATATGGTTCTTGGTCTTAGCTCTGTTAATATGGTGAATTTCATTTATCAATTTACGGATGTTGAACCATCCTTGTGTCTGTGGGATGAAACCTACTTGATCATGATGTATAATTTTCTTGATCAGTTTCTGGATCCTGTTAGCTAATATTTTGTTGAGGAGCTTTGCGTTTGTGTTCTTTAGTGATATTGGTCTGTAGTTCTCTTTTTTGTTGGGTCTTTGCCTGGTTTGGGGATGAGTATAATATTAGTTTCATAGAATGAGTTTGGGATTTTCTTTCTCTTTCTATTTTGCAGAAGAGTTTGAGGAGTATTGGTATTAGCTCTTTACTAAACGTTTTATAGAATTCATTGGTGAATCCATCCGGGCCTGGGCTTTTCTTTGTTGGGAGGCTCTTGATTACCCCCTGTATCTTGCTGTAAGCTATTGGTTTATTTAGTTGATTTATTTCGTCTTGATTCACTCTGGGAAGTTTATACTTCTCTAAGAATTGATCCATTTCTGTAAAATTATTGTTCTTTAGTGAGTAGAGGTTCTGGAAATAGTCCCTTATGATTGTTTGAATATCTTGTGTATTTGTTGTAATTTTTCTGGTGGAGTCCCTGATCTTACAGATATGAGTCTCTTCTCTTCTTTTTTTTGTAAGTCTTGCAAGGGGCCTGTTAATTTTATTTATTTTCTCAAAGAGCCGGCTTTTAGTTTTATTTATTTGTTGAATGGTCTTTCTATTTTCAATCAGATTTATCTATTCTTTAATCTTTGTGATCTCCTCCTAGTCGTTTTAGATTCAATTTTTTTCTTGTTTCTCCAAATGTTCTAGTTTCATTGTGAGGTTATTCACCTGATCTGATTCCATTCTTTTAATGAGTGCAGTGTGTAATGATCTTGCCCCTCAGCACTGCCTTAGCTGTAGGTTTCTTTATGATGTATTTTCATTGTCGTTGTGGCTTATGCATTCGTTAATTTCTCCTTAATTTGCTCTGTGACCCAAGTGTTAGATAACAGTGAGGGGTTTAGCCTCCAAGTATTGGTGTAGCCTCTGTGGTATCCTTTGTTATTGAGGGTTACCTTGATTCCACTGTGATCAGATATAATACATGGGATGATGTCAATACTTTTGTATTTGCTGAGGTTCTTTGTGTGGGCTATGACATGATCTATTTTGGAGTATGTTCCATGGGCTGCTAAGAAGAATGTGTATTGGGTTTCTGTAGGGTGAAAGACTTTGCACAGATCTGTCAGATCCATTTGGGATATGGTATTACTTAGGTCTTCTGGCTCCCTTGCTAATCCTCTGTGTGTTGGATCTGTCTCTTGGAGAGAGTGGAGTATTAAAGTCTCCCACTATGATTATGTTTGGGTCTATCTTGTTCTGTAGTTCTGTGAGAATTTGTTTGACATATTTAGGGCCTCTTTTGTTTGGTGAGTATAAATTTATCACTGTGATATCTTGATTCTGGATTTTTGCTTGTATTAAAATGTAGTGCCCTAACAATTGTTATATCACAGTTTTAACTACTTTCAACGCCCTATGTGTATGTGTAGTTTCTATTATTGACGATGTTCTTGTATCACCTTCCTATGGTTGTACCTACACTATCTCTGTAATCTTATCTGAGTATATTGGAAACCGTGTTTACTGGTATTGGAAGTAGGAAATTCAAAGGGAATACCAAATTTGAGAGACACAGGGTAAAAAAAGAGAAATAACTAAAAAAAGCAATACTTGCAGAACTGTTTGGTGTAAGTGAACTGAACACCTGGAGGGGGGAAAGGAAAGGGGGGGAGGGAGGGGGACATGAGGGACAAGGTAACAAACAGTACAAGAAATGTATCCAATGCCCAACGTATGAAACTGTAACCTCTCTGTACATCAGTTTGATAATAAAAATTTGAAAAAAAAATAAAAAAAATAAAATGTAGTGCCCTTCTTTATCTTTTTGAGCTGATTTTAATGAGAAGTCCAGCTTGTTTGAAATCAGGATGGCTACCCCTGCCATTTTGGTAGGTGCGTTTGCTTGGAAGATCTTGCTCCATCCTTTCATTCGCAGCCTGTTTTTTGTCCCTTGCTGTAAGATGGGTCTCTTGAAGACAACAGATAGCAACTTTTTGTTTACATATCCACTGTCAGTCTGCTCCTCTTTATCAGAGAGTTTATACCATTTATATTAAAAGAGATCATGGATAAGGGTGTTTTTTTCCCTTCCATGTTCCTGTTAGGCTGTTTTTCCTCTCCCTTCTTTCTTGTCTTTATTGAGCTGCTCTTCCTGTTGGGCTCTGGCTATTGTAGTTTCTTTCTGCTTCTGTCTGGGGGTCCTATATGTTTTCTGTTGGGTGGGGTTCCCCTCTTAGAATTCGCTGTAAGGCTGGTTTTTTTTATTAACATACTCCTTTAGATCCTTTTTGCTATGGAAACATCTGGTTTTTCCCTCAAAGGTGAATTCTAATTTTTCTGGGTATCTAATTCTGGGTCGACAGTTGTTGGCCTGGAGGACTTGGATTGTGTTCTTCCAGGCTCTTTGTGTGTTATAAGTTTGTGTGGAGAGGTCTGCCATGATTCTGATCTTTTTCCATTGTAATATAGCTCTTTCTTCGTTTTGGCTGTGTTCAAAATTTGCTCTTTATTCTTGAGATCTGAGGTCTTGATAAATATGTGCCTAGGCAAGAATTTTCTAGGGTCTGGTCTGCCAGGTGTCCTATATACTTCCGTTATTTGGGTGAGGTTCTCCCTTGTGAGATTGGGGACGTTTTCTGCAATAACTCTATTGAATATGTGTTGTATACCTCTGCTCTGGTACTCCTCTCCTTCATCTATTCCAATTATATGCAGATTATATCTCTTCTCCCTGTCCACTATCTCCTGGATTAGTCTTCCCTGGAGTTTGACAGTTTCTTGGAATGTGGTAATCTTCTGGTCCTTATCAGCTGCATCGCCATCCAAAAGAGAGATTCGAGATTCAATATGATCAATTCTTTGTGATGTGGCTTCGAGTGTGGTTTGCATTGAGGCGAGTAAGATGTGTATGGTTGCCAGATCAGCTCTCATTGTGGTAATTTCTTCTTTTAATGAGTTGTGTTTTGAATCTATTTTTCCATGCACTTCGTTTCTCAGGATGTTAAGGTCTTCTTTTTTTTTTTTGGCCAGTCCTGTGGCTTGGGCTCAGGGCCTGAGCACTGTCCCTGGCTTCTTTTTGCTCAAGGCTAGCACTCTGCCACTTGAGCCACAGCGCCACTTCTGGCCATTTTCTGTATGTGGTGCTGGGGAATTGAACCCAGGGCCTCATGTATACGAGGCAAGCACTCTTGCCACTAGGCCATATCCCCAAGGTCTTCTTTCACAGAGGAGTAGACTGTATCTATTTTTGCTTCCATTTCTTTCTTGACTTCCTGAAGGTCCTTTGAGACTTCCATTCTAAACTCCTGGAACTATTTCCTGAATTCGGTCCTGAGGCTTTCAATCATTTCTGCTATCTTAGTCTCAGTTGTTTTTTTATTCTCCATCTCCTCCTTGGTCATACTACTTTTTGAAGCTGGCGAGTTGGCTTGACCTTTCTTGAAATTTGATATATATCTTTGTGATTTACGCATCTGGAGTTTTTGCACTTTTAGGGGCTTGTAGGTGGTGACCTTGGCTTGGCTTTGTGCTGGTTCACTATGATCCGCCAGTGGGGACTTGTTTGTGTCCTGGCTCTGGGTTTGAGTTTGGCTATTGAATCTTACTGCCCTATGAGCGTGACCATCTCAGTTGTTGCTGAGGCGGTCACCCTCACCACAGTTAGGGGTAGGTAGGTTCTGTGTCTTTCTCTGCAGGACTATGCTCTGCCGCTGTGTTGTGCTGACCCTTGTGGACCCGTGTTGGGGCTTAGCGGGTTGCTGATTCAGAGTGGCATGGAGACTTTCTCTTCTTTGATTTTTTCCCCGCTAGTTGCTGTGGGTCAAGAGAGCTCGCCTCTCAGATTGAGAATTGCCACGGAGGGGTGCTCGCACACCTGTGCAGAGTGTTCCTGTCAGAGTGGGTATTGCTGCTGAGGGGGCAGCTTGACCAGTTCTGTGCTCCCGTGGGGGGTTGGGCAGAAGCTTCTCCTGCTGGGGGGCTAGCACGCTGATCCATGCTGGCCCTCTGGGGGGCATGCGTGTGTGTGTGTGCTCTTGTGCTTCTTTTGGGGCATGCTGCCCTGGATTGTTGGAGGGTGCTTGTGTCCTCTCATGACTCCACTGTGGGGGGCGGTATGTGTCGTCCCCAGCCCGTTCCAGTGTCTGGGCATGGGTTGGTGCCCACAGACTCTCTGCACCTCCACTGTGGGGTGGGGGTGAGGGCGTGTGTTCGGGGCCCAGGTGTCCTTGCCCCTATGACTGTTGTTTAAAAAGTCCGCGCAGACCAGGGCGCCTCAAGTGGCATTCAAATGCCTACCAGTCCCTGATCCCTGCTGGGGGCAGCGGGGGAGGGGGGAGGGCTGGTGCGGACTGATTCAGGCTCCCCAGCTGGGGCTTTGGGGGACACTGGCTGAAGGTGTCTCTCTGTCACTTTGTTGGGTGCTGCTCCACCCACTACTAGCTCCTGTGTCCTCCCAGGAGCTGTAGGGTCCTAGAGCTGCCAGATATGGGGCTTTTGTTCCCTCGGGGTAGGGAGGGGGAGGGAGGGAGCTCTAGCTCCTTTGTCCCCTTGTGATGAGCTCTACATGAGGTTTTGGGTCTCTGCTAGAGCTGTTCTCCTGTGTTGGTGGGGGGAGCAATGGGGAACTTACTGTTCCTGGATTGTGTGTGTCCGGTGCTGCTGTGGGCTTTTCCGGGCTGGGATGTGGCAATTGGTCTTTTGGCGGTGGTGGTCCCGGCTCTTGTTGTCTGGTGTTGGCTGTTCGGTCCCGCACCTCTAGTCCCATGCCACCATCTGTCTCGGTCCAGTGCAGTCTGGGGCCCGTGGAGCTCCTGCTGTCTGGACTCTGCACTCCTGGTGGGACTTTGCGGCTGTTGCTTCTCTGGTGGCTGGTGGTCTGCAGTCCCATTTACCGGGGCCAGGGCTGCTTTCCAAGCCTGGCCCTGTTCCAGGGTAGGGTACCCCGGAGATTTTCTGGCCCCATTGCAGGTTATAGCCTTTTCGTTCTTTGTTCTTTGTCATTTCCTGTGTTTCTCTGTTTGTTCTGGTTATTGGGTTTGCTGGTCTCTTGATGGGGCGTTGGGTGTTGGAGCTCCCACTATTTGGTTGGAGCGAGTTGGGGCGCTTCCCTATTGTGATGGCACCATCTTCCCTCCCCTCAATTTTTACTGTTCTTGCAGATAAAATTGCCTTTTAATTCTGTTCCTAGAGATTGTATTCAAAAGAATTAGGTATAAACATTGCTGTGTTCTTTTGAATAAGATATTTTATCATTGATTTTGCTCAATTTCTACTCTATATAGAATTAACTCACTTTCTTACTGAGAAATGTCAGACCCCAAGCCCTCACAAAGTCTGATAATAAATTTAACTCAATTGTAATTTTATTTTTGTATCAACTATGTATGTAGGCACTTAGCTGTTAGAAAACAAAAAAATGAATCAAGAACTATGCTCAAATATGAATTTAATTGAGGAGAAAGACAAATAAACAATTGCAAAGTAGACTGTTATTGTTATAATAAGAATACCTTCAGAAGCATAGAGAAGTATGTCTTAATTCTACCTGCCACAACTAAATATAATAGAATAATTTTCCTAAACAGATACTTATTTTCTCATAGTTGTGAGGGATGATTGTAATGAAAACAAAACAAAAAAGATGAACCTAAAGTAATTAAAGAAGCCCACATGTTCAAAAAATGAACAATATATGGTTTACTGAAATAGCTTTCTAATGTCCTAGAAATATATTGTATACCTAATATAAAATTGTGTATTTTTATTTTGTTTTTGAATTTCAAGTATTTCCTTGAAGAAAAAAAACAAGGAAATTCCTAGCAGAAGCCATAATAATGGAAGGGAAATGACTGGTTTAGCTTTACTAACATTTTTTATATTCAGAGGTTCTATCATCTGTTAATTTTTATTTATTTTCAGCATTTGTTTTCCTCATCTAATGAATTATATTAGTCACCTTTTATAGTAGTAATCACTTTTTCTGTGTTTTTGACTGCACATATGATTTTTTTATTGTTGCTGCTACATGTGTCTACAGCAACATACATGTATACACACATACATTCAGTTTCTGAGCCTATAAATCGTTTGCATAACCAGTTTGGAATAAGTTAGTTTTGGACTTTGAAAAGTGTAACTGATATTTAACCAGCATCTATCAAGACAGATGTGAGCCTAGTGTGCTTCCTCAAAGGTAAATCTCTACCCTTTTGTAACCCTGATATCTGAGCTTATACATATCCTAGATAAGGCTCTGAAACCAGAGGGGGTTCACACCTCTTTTCCTTACTATCTCCTCTACCTAAGATCACTAAATAAATCAGTTCTATGAGGAGAGTTAAAAGTCACAGCTTTTCAAGCCTCCAACTTATAGCCTAAAACCAAATCCATACAAACTCAGAAATGAAACCAGGTTAGAGCACACCTGCTGTCATTCCTTATTCTGAACCTGCATGGGAAGATTTAATTTATAAAATGTACCAATTATTATGTAAAAAATATTTCATATTATTATCTTCTAGGTAGTAAGACAGGTGCTAGGAATATAGAATACCAACTTCACAGAATGTGTAGTCTTCTGGGGTAAAGTAATTATAAATATGAATGGCATAAAAGAGAAGTAGATTTTGCTATGGGAGCTTAGAAGGGGGTGATTTAAAAGTGACTGCTAAAGAACCACTGTGGGAAATTGAGATTTCACATTAAAATCAATAGAGCTAGAATTGTATGTCTCATCCTTTTAGAGACTATCCTGTGAATGGCTCTGCTTCTCAAACCACGATACCCAAAGGAGAATTTAGAAGCCATAGGATAAACACAATTCATATTTCTGGGACTTCTGTTTCATCTGAAGACTTAGGAAAACAAACGTACTTTATTTTAAAACAAATATTGATACATTACAGACTAGACTGTATGCATGTTAAAGATAAGAGATGAAACTTCAAAGAAATTTCACACTGACTATGATTCCCTTTGAACTACACCCTCAGATTCCCTGGGGATGTATACTCACTATCTTCTGCCTTTGGGGGTACTTTATTAAAAAATTAATATTTAGCAAGCAGTGGCAAGAGCAGGTAGTCAAACAGATTTGGATCTGGGGACTGGCTTTCCTGAGAAGAGGGGTAGCCTTAACTAAGCTGGGTGACCTCTGACTCAGTTTCCTCAGGAAGAGCAGTGAAGTAATGCCTGTCTCTCAACACTGCTAGGAAGACTTAATTCTATAGCAAATACATATTTTTCAAGGCAGTACTTGCTACAAAATGAATGCTAAAAATTTCCTGATATCACTGAAATAAAGATGTGTCTAGCAGTCTGATTGTTTAAACTCAACACAGCTAGAAGTACAGAAGGAATAACCAAAAAAAAGCAGGTTTCAGAAAGCCCTATGTTAGGTTCCCATCTGTTTATCCATTGGCATAATAGCTATGGTAATAACAGCTAACAAATGTGAGGTGTATGTGTCGTGAATCTGAAACTCTTGTAAACTGTAATTTAAGAGACAAAAAACAAACAAGCAAACAGAACTTACCCATTTCCCATATGTTGATACATTTTACTATGTGTTGCTGTTTTTAACCATTTCACATTATGAAAGAAAAATTATGAAAACCATGAAGTCTATCCCTCTTAAGAACAGAATATATAATTCAGAAGTATGAGAGCACTGGGTAAATACTGAAGTAGTATACAATCGAGAAGTGTGATTATGATGAATATATAGTAAGGATATAGACTAGTAAGAGCTCTGTGATTTTCATATCTGGAGAGCTAGTGTGTGTGTGTGTGTGTGTGTGTGTGTGTGTGTAATGAAAAGTTTACCTTCAACTACAAATAGATGATTTTATCTTCATATATTCATATATAAATATATGTACAAATCAATAGCTAAAACACAAGAAAGACTTATAAACTAAGATTTATGTTTGGCCAAATGTTTTATATCTAATATGGAATCAAATGTCTTAATATTCTATCTGATCAATTAAAGTTTCTATTTGTTTCCCATTTGTTTCACTAAATAGGATCCAGAGGAAAAATTTCTTTGCATTTATGCTCAAATCTTTGTTACTTAAAAATACATTAGTTAGTAGTTAAAGTACTATGAAGCAAACTTGAGGTTTTGGTTATTTAATTGAATCTTCAGTAAGGCATGTAGTTGTTTGTCAGGAGTATGTATATCTTGGCCCACATCTGTCATTTTGCCATGGAGAAGGGTAAGGTCATCTCAGCTAAGATATGGAAGGCAGATCTTGCCTGATTCTCAGTGAAGAGTAACATGCATGTGTCCTTAATTGCCTGCCAAGCTGTAAATGGTACCAAAAAGTGAAGCTTCTGTTTGTTCCCAACGCTCCCCAAAATTGAAGTCATACCAATTAAGGTCTTTCCAGTGTCAAAGAAGCAGAAATTCTAGCTGCCTTAAGGCAAGAATAAACATATTTTTTCTGTTTTTACAAATGGCTGTATTTGGCATTCCCTTAAGGTTTGTGACAATGGGCTATTTGACCTTATTGTAGTAAGACAGGTAGACTACATTAGATTTCCCAGCAGCCAAGTGTGTGTCAGATGGCAACACCTGCTTTCCAAGAGTGCACTAACACCATATCCATGACCTTCTGGTCCCTCACTGAGACACATACACCAGCAGCAATGGTAGTATTCTCCTCATTCGGGAGCCATTGGCATGACACCATCTTGTTTCTGGGGCTTTTGAGGAAGTAGCATTTTACCTCATTCCCACCAACTCCCCAGTTTGTAGTGGCTCAAGCTGGTCCTGCAGGAGGAAGATAAATTCTGAACTCACAAAGCAGTGCAAAACTTCTTGTGTTCAAAGTGAGGAGCAAGAGATCTTACACTTCAAGCTTTCACTGTTTTCTCTATTCATTCTTTTTCAGTGAGGAGCAGTACTTTCTTGGTTTCTGGCTGTTTGGGAATCAATTTGACACTTTTAAGTATCTAAAAACAAGGATTAGATTCTTTCTCTAAAAAAGAATTCAAAGTCTCACTTCACTATCTGGTGTACAATAGATATTTAATAGATGCCTTTAGTCATGGTAAAATTGATGGTGAATGAGCCTTTCTTCTTTGAATAAAAATATCAAAGGGACTTTCATGTTATTCTCTAGCTCTGTATATTTCTCAAGTCTCCAGGGATAAAAGATAAGCAGCATTTTATCATTCTGAATTTTAAATTTCAAATTCATATCTTTCAGGAAAACTATTATAAAAGGAAATGGGGGTCTTTTAGTGGCAAACAGAAACCTGTTCTTCATAACTTAAGCTAAAGAAGAAGAACGTTAGGAAGCTAGGAGATAACAACAGCCCCTGTGAAGTAACAGAAGCAAAGAGCTCATTGGGACATATGCAATGAGGTATGTCAAGTCACCAGAGGAATTCCCCTAAAAGAAGTTAGATGATAGGTTAACTATAAACACACCATATTTGCTCAGAGATTACAATATCCCTAACAGATTATATAATAAATTTATTTTCACCTTGCTCACTGAACAAAATTGAAGCTGGCTGGGTTAATGGTATTAATATGAAACAAAATTTCCTTAGTATTTAAAAATAGTTTAAAGATAATAAGTAGTTGTACAAAGGAGTGTGTATTCACCAAAACAAGTTTATGAATACTGTGCATCTTGATCAGTGTTACTCCTTTCAACATTCTCACCTACCCCTTCAATCCACCTCTTCCCTTACTTATCTAAATTTTAGGTTATGCATTATATTTTTTTTGCCATGTAACAAAGCATCTTGATCATCACTTCAATGTCTTTACCCCCTTGAATCCCTTTCTCTTGTATTTCTCAATTCTGTGATATATGCAATGAATTTTTGTCTGGTTTTGCTGGTGGCTTTAGTGAAGGCTGGTTTGTGGTCGTTGGGGTAAATGCCTAGGAGTGGAATTTCTGGGTCATAAGGTAGCTCTATATTTACTTTTCTGATGAATCTTCATACAGTTTTTCAGAGTGATTAAGCAAGCTTACATTCAATATGTAATATTCAATATCTCCAGACATAAAGGAAATGCAAATCAAAATGATACTAAGATCTCAAACAAGATTTCTTGAGCAGTGCTCTAGCCATGACCCTAGTGATAGAGCATTCACTTAGCAAGCAGTAAGTCCCTGAGTTCAAACCCCATTACTGCAGGAAGTAAAGATAAAAATTTAACTATTTTTAATCTTTAAAATTTATAAAGATAAAAAGAAAAACCCTCTGCTACTTAGGAAGCAAACTGTAGGAAGAGCACAAAACTCTTGCAGGTAAAGTCGTGAAACCTTATCCCCAAAACAAACTGAAAGTCAGTGAACTAGAGGCAGGGCTCCAGTGGCATAGCATACTTGCTTAACAAGGGGTCCTGAGACTAATTCTCAATAGAAAGAAAAAGAGAGAGAGAGGGAGAGAGAGAGGGGGGGGAGGGAGAGAGAAAGAAAGGAAGAAAGAAAGAAAGAAAGGAAGAAAGAAAGAAAGAAAGAAGAAAGAAAAAAAGAAAGAACTAAATATTGTCTTTCATGAGAATCAGGATCTTTGATTTCTATAATACAACACATCACTTGTTCTTTTGTGAAATCCCTACTTTGTTTATCCGAATAATATTTCCAAATAAAAATACTTCCTTTTCCAAAGCACTAAGTCCTTGTTCTCTTATGATCACAGGAACAGATTTAGAACTTTACTTAAAGCCCAAGATTTTTATCATAGACATTCATTAACGAATTACATACATACCTGCTATATTAATTTCTAGACTCGATAGAAAGTTTCGAAAGGCATTTGTGACATGCAGTAACATGCTTTCTCATAGTTTTTGTTTTTATAGAAACAAGTGATTTCTTGAATACTCCTGGCCTTTAGGCTCTGAAATTCCCTCAAAGTGATGGGCCTGTGCCCATATTGTCCATTTCATTTGCCTCCTGTCCCAGCTGAAAGCTGATGCTTTCTGCTACAATTTTCCTCACAAGGAAGGTTCTTGATAACATCAGAACCAAAATTATGCCCAGTTAATTCACAGTTCTTGGGCTGTTCTTATTCTGCATCACAGTAATACACCTACCAGTCTTCGTCCTATAGTTTGATATTGAAGGCACCTGGGAATTTGACTTCCTTTTAAGGATTGGAGGCATACTGAGTGACATAGGTTAATTTAACATCAATCTAACTGTCTACTCCTGTGGAGAAACTTTAGAGTTACTGACAATGATGGAAACGAACAGAATTTGTGTCAAGTACAGGTCTTAACCATATGTGATTTTGCAAAGCTAATTTTATAGCTCTGGACTTTAATAATGACCCCTATCTCACAAGATATCTGTACAGATTATCTAGAGTGAAATTTCTGCTCATTTTTTCATTCATTCAACACACCTTTTAGTTGCACTTCTGATTTGTAGTAATTCATATTCTAGGAATTGGAAAATTAGAAGGAAAATTATATAGGCAAAGATCCTGTCTCCAGAAGCCTTCATTCTACTAGAAGAAGAAGTGTATTGAACAAATAAACTCATATTTTATGTTACAATTTCAGGTAATACCTGATTTAAAGAAAATAAAGTAAAGTAATAGAAAGGAAAGTCATGGTAGCTATGTAATTGGAATGGTTAAAAAGAGGGCTCTCTGAAAAGAAAACATTTGAATACAGGTATAAGATGTTGAAAGGAGTTAGCCTGACAACAGCTAGAGGACAACTTTCTGGGTAGAGAATAGCCAATAAAAAGATTTAGAAGAAAACTTGGCATGTTCAATGATTATCTGCCTAGGGCAAGAAGAGTCAAGCTTAGTGAGAAATAACTTGGGAGAAGCAAGCAGAATCCAGAGACTAAAGGGATCCTAGAGGCTGTTAAGAAATTTAAATTTATTCTAACTGCAATAAAAAACTGAAGTCAGTTACAGTGACATCAGGGGTAAAACCATGGGGAAGAAAGACAAAAGAAAAAGGCTTGTTTTCACATGTTATGTTGGAAATAACAATGATAAGCCACTTGTTTCCATAACTTGGAGGATATTATACGTATATACGTATATATTGCAACTAGGGAAAGGAAGGGGAATATCAAAATGGAGAGACAAAGGATAAGAGACAAAACAACGCAACAGCAATACTTACAAAAGTATACGTAAACAACTATACAACTCATGGGGGAATGGAAATGGGGAGGGGGGCCAGGAGGGGGATAAAATGAGGGAGGAGGTAACAAGTTGGATAAGAAATGTACTCACTGCCTTACTTATGAAACCGTAACCCCCTCTTTACTTCACATTGACAATAAATTAATTAATTTAAAAAGCACTGAAGGTATGCAGTCTGGGTGGGAGAAATCCGTTTTGTGCTAAATTTGAATACTAATGTTTAGAGATTTTTAAACAAATGACTGTGAAAATAGTGAGAAATTTTAGGATTTTAGGTACATTTTAGAGATAGAGCTCACAGGAATATGCTGGTACATCAGATGTTGGAAGCAGGTGTTAAAAGAAAGGTATCCTGAGTTGGGCACCGGTGGCTTACAACTGTAATCTTAGCTACTCAGGAGGCTGAGATCTGAGGATCATGGTTCAAAACCAGCCTGGGCAGAAAAGTCCCTGTGAGATGCTTATGGCTAGTTAGCCACTCAAAAACCAGAAGTGGCACTGTGGCTCAAGTGGTAGAGTGCTAGCCTTGTGCACAAAGAGGCTCAGGGAGAGGGCCCAGGCCCTGAGTTCAAGCCACACAACTGACACACAAAAAAAGGAATCCTAGGAAATACATTGGTGTCTGACCTAGGAAAGGAATTAAATGATTGTTGAAAGAACTAACTACTATAAGAATATCAGAAAGACTAGGTGTGATAGGTAGTAGAACGAGAAGACAGAGTAAGACATTAAGGCTCTCTGGAGATACAACAGTTGAGATAACTCCTGCCCATCCAAGCTGACACACCTATTTGAATCTAGAGGTCAAAAAAAAGAATTAGAGTTGAAACCCAAATAAGTAGTAACCACCATGTCAGTGAATTGAGTGTTGATTCCATCCATCCATCTATCCAAAACACTCCCAAATTCACCAAGAAATTAATTTATCTGAAAAAATGTGTAAGATTGGTGGCCTTACCACTAGTTTTTTTTTCCTTTCTAATGAGATTTCTTTAATTTATTCATAAAACTAATATTTTGGTAATTGAATTAGAAAAGTTGCTTAGGAAAGAGAGGAGAACATTTGCCATTTACAGGAAGAAAAATCTATGCTTGAAAACCTACAGAAAATGAGCTTACCTCAGACATTCCAAATAATGAAAAAATTGATGGTACTACACAGTAAGCACTTGACAATTACGTCTTAAATACCTTTCATAGCTGAGGCAGAGAAATAGAGGTTAGGAGAGAATGCACAAGGCCTGACTGAGAAGGATCTAGAAGTTAATCATTCCAAAAAGAACAATAGAATTCTGTGCTGGGAGGTTTTTGTTAGAAAAACATGGAACAGTAGAATTTCATTCACCTCCAAAAATGTCAGGCTTCTTGGATTCAGAGAATACGGTCTTGCTAATCATTTGAACCGTAAGATAACATTTTAATAAGGATTATGTAATTTCACTGGAAGGGAAAATGTGCTAAAGCCTTCTGCTGGAAGTTGACAGCTTGAATTTAAAACTGTCTGACATGTTCTAAAGTCTGAAGGTAAGATTTGACACTGGGCAAGAAAAGCCAGGCTCTGCTTTGTCAGATATTTTTTGTCTTTTGGAATTGTATTGTTTGTTTGAAATCTATAATTTTGATGTGGCTACCCTTCCCCACACTGAAGCAAAGGAATCAAAATTATTGGAAGTAATGGAAACAGAAATAATCTTTCACACTTTTTCACAGCCTGAGCCCCAGGGGCAATGACTGTGCTTGTGCTACTAGCATGGTGTTTCTCAGGCTGCTTATCAGACTGTGAAAAGTGTTCATGGAAGAGAGAGCATGAGTGAAGAGCATGGCACTGTAGGGGCACATGGCACAAGGAACATCAGGAGCAAAAACCACAGAAGAGAACAAAGTGTGGGTAGAAAGGAACAGTTGTTACCAAGGCGGTGAATGCAAGAACAAAGAGAGGGCTGCTCCGAGACAGAAAATCCCAGAGCCTAAGGGCATGAGCTTCAAAAGTGGACCCATGCTTGCACCCCAGCTCTGCTGAAGGGTCACTTGTGATCTTGGCCAGGATGCTTATTGCCTTTTTATCTTCCCTCCTCATCAATAAAATGAATGTAAGAATAGCACTGACTTCATAAACTACTGTGAATCTTAAATTAGTTACTATGTTTAACAGACTTATAATCATGTCAGGCAAGTAATAATCCCTTGGTAAATATTTAGCTTTCGTTTTCAACACTTCAGAAAGCATAAGAATGAGGAAAAAAACAACAAAAAATAACCCCAAAAACCTACCTTAGGAGACAGTTTAGCTAATATTCACAAATCATCTTTGCCTTCACCTAAGGACATTTTAATAGAAATACACACACACACTGACACACAGACACACAGACACACACACACACACACACACACATACACCACATGATTAAATCATGGTCTAGGATGAGGTGGACAAAAGAATACACGTAAGAAATATTATACTTAATGTGTTTCAACTAGAAAATAATAACTGGAGATTAAAAACCTGATGATAGCTCCAGAGGGGGGAAAGGAGAAAAAATCTTCATGACATATTATTGATATTTTATGTGAATTTGATAAAACAGAGCATTTGTGAGTGAGTACTAAATTTGTGCAGAACTTCAGAATGTAATGAGAATCACGGACCACACAGAGAAGGTGCACTAAGAGGCCTTATCATTACCTAAATGAAAGAACTTAGTCATCCTGTAATCATAATTCAAACCCATGTCACGTGTGGCTGACAACCTTATTGATGCTGCTCCATCTTCCGTGGCACTCAAAGCTCTTAGTATGCAACAGTTCTTCCACTGCTTCCACAGACTTGTTCAGTTCATTATTGCTTTAATGAGATAGTGTCATGGTGTTTGGAAAACACTCGAAATACTAGAGCCGTCTGGAAGAAAAGCTTTATAGTGCAAGTATGAAAATCATGAATGTGAGCCACAGGAAACCTTAATGAAAATTAAATCTGAAAGAACTGAATGAGTCACATTTTATTTTTGTCTCCTAGAGATGGTCTCATGCACAATTAGGATTCTGGTTCTCCTTCTGTCTTCCTTGGGCAAGTCTGACAAAGTCAAGATGTATAGGAGGGACGGTTTTATATTCGAAATTGTCCAAAATAATCTCTAACATAATGTCACTGTATTGATCATTCATAATCAGTGTTTGATTATAATGACAAGTTAGATGAAGCAAGATAGATTTCCCTAGGAATGTGGTATGTTAGAAATTCCAACCATTCTTAAGTTTGATGATTTCCTGCAAGCATGTACAAGACTCATTCAACCTGTAGTTATACTTATAGAAAGCCGTGTTATAGTCAAAGGAGGTGAATCAAACTGAGCAAAGGTATAAGGTACATGGGACAAAGTTCAGAGGACCATGTATAAGATATTAAGATTTAATAACACTGTAGACTCATCTGAAAAATTGTTCATACCCTCAGCTGATCATTTGTATCAGCATGTGGGAAATGTTCTCTACTAGTGAAGCTTGTGTCTTAGTCTGTTTTGTGCTGCTATGACAAAACACTTGAGGCTGTTTAATTTATAACAAAAATTTTTATTAGATAATATTTCTGAATGTTGGGAAAGCCAAGATCAAAGCACTGGACTTTACTTGATGTGATTAACAAGTAAAGGCAGCAGGACAAAAATAGAAGAGAATATACAGACACACGAGCCTTTTGTAGAATAGCACTAAAAATAAAAACATTAGTTCAAGAGTCTTTTCTGCACATGTATCAGAACAGAGTTTTAGACCAAAATTCAACACTCAGGGGAAAGTAGTTTAATTCTCTTGACAAACTTGAACCTGACTTCTCCAGTGAAGCCGTCAGAAATGGTAGCAAGTTCTCACAATGTAGGTCACCATCAACTGAGAATTGAACTGGCTATCTGAACATATTTCATCACTGCCACCCAACCATGCTTTTGACCTTTCTCCTCTCTAAGAAACCATCTTCCCTACCTCTATTTAAAGAAAATAATTTCATGGAGTACTCAGAAAGATTAAAAACCATCATAAAATTCTATCTTACTCTAGCAAAAATCATCTTCACCAATATCAGAGTAGATATTACAGAAATATATATATTTGAATATAACATGGTGAAAGCCACAAAAAATGTTAAAAAAAAAAAGGAAAGGGAGAAAGAAGTGAGGATAAGAAATAGATTTGTATGGGTCCAATTTGACCAATATACATTATACACATGTTGAAAGTATAACATTCACATTCCTTTGTATTATTAATTTATGCTAGTAAAGTCTCTAGAGATATATCAATCTTTAAAAATATAGTTATCCTAGTTTTTTCTTGGAAATGATAAGTTTGTGGTACTACAAACTTACAAATTGTCTTTGGAACTCAGCCTTTACATTATTGGTTGCACCAACATTAGTTTCTGAAATATTTAGCAAATGTGTTTATCTCTGTCAGTGTACTATTATAGCTTGTTGTTTTGTAGGATTTTTTTCTTTTTTGAAGTTGGAGATCAAAACCAAGATGTGCATACCAGGCTGTATCCACAGTCCCTTATTGCAGCCTGATCATAAATTTAATCTACACCATAACTGCCTTTGTATGCTCCATTTCATCTTTATTTGTCTCTGTCTTATAGACAAAGTGATATTTAAAAACAGCAATCAACTCAGGTTACTGCTAATCCTTTCCATATATTAATGAGGAAAAAACACTCAAACCGTTAGCCACAGGTTGCATTATGACCTACATTATCTGATTGCTGCCAATTTTCATAAAAACTGAATTTCTACCTATTGGCTATTCTTGCCACCCTTCTTTCTTTTGACATGGTTACTATCTTTTGGTCCTCTTGGCAATGATCAAAGGATCAATTCCCCAGTAAAATCCTATCTAGGTGCACACATGTACATCTGCACAGATGCATGAATTCTTGGCAACTTTCCCCAATAAGTATTATTTAGCAATTTATAGTTCTCCTTCAATGCTGCATATAAATGACAAATAATTATTTATATACAATTTGCATTTTGTGTATCTGTCCCTCTAGAATATAAGCTACCAAAGGTCAGGGATTTCTTTAGTGTTATGGATTACTCTCTTCCCAGTATCTAGCCTATTACTTTGCAAGACTAGATTCTGGAAAACTACAGCTTGGACGATTCATCGACCAATATCTTTTTATTCTCAATGCGTCACAGGATGTGATTTTCTACTTTTTTTTTCATTGACTGCTTGGATGAATTTCATTTCTCTTCCCAATGAGCTACTTCTGCCATTTGAATCAGACATTCAGTACACACCTGTGGCTTCTCCTCAGCTCCCATTTAGCAGTACATAAAAGGCATAGTTGTTGCTTTTGATTATCAATCACATCTTATTTAGGACTTACAAATGTCAAACGTTCAGTTCCATCTTTATTTCTCTGTCTGTATCATCTTCCTGTTAATTTATTCCTGAAGTGTGCCATTCAGAAACCCTCTTGCCATAGGCTTCAGTAGAGTTAGACTAAATGTTTTAGGTTTTAGCTTTTATATAACTATTATTCATACAGGTAGCAAGCATCATTAACTATAAAGCAACACAGTGTCCATGTATGAAAATTGAAATAGCAATGACCTAAATGGTTTCATCAAAAATAAGATAAAGTTGTATTATAGATAAAGCCCACCCTCTCTCCATGTCTTGCTCCTTCCTCCCTCTTCCTATTCTTTCAACAAAATTAAAAGCATGTAACACCTCATGAGTTTGTCAAGTGTATGTGCTACACAGTAACAGCACGAGGATATCAGGATCTTTACTTGGAGAGCTCTTCTAAAACCTTCTTCATTCATGTCTTTATTTGCCTGGCTCACCTTTGTCTCTTTTTCCTAGAGTTAATCATGGCTTTGTTATAATGGCATTCATGGGTTTAGTGAGTCCTTGCAGTGAATGACCCAACCTGAGTTGGGGAACTCTTCCAAATTGGCAGTTGTCATTACAATTGAACAGTTGGCAGTTTTCCTAACTCCAGGTAATATCCCAAAGTAAAGCAAAAACAGTAATGTACAAACCTACAGAGAGTATCAATACAAGGAAGTCATACACCAAAGAATAAAATTCATTATATTATAGATTAGTAAATAAAGCTGGACATGGTGTGAATTGCTTGTGGTCCCAGTGCCTGACAGGTTGAGGTAGAGAGATCATAAATTCAAGACAGTCTAGATACATAGTGAGACTTCTCTCAAAAGCGTAGGATCAGGTTGGGTGCCGATGACTCATACCTAGAATCCTAGCTTCTCAGGAGACTTAGGTCTAAGGATGGTAGTTCAAGGCCAGCCTAGGTGGGAAAGTCTCCATGAGATTCTTGTCTCCAATTAACCACTCAAAAGCCAGAAATGGTGCTTAGCTCAAGTGGTAGAGCGCTAGCCTTGAGCATAAAAGAGGCTTAAGGACAGTGCCTAGAACCTGAATTCAAGGCCCACAATGGACAAAAAAAAGTATGATCAAGAATATTAAGTATATATTTACATATATATGTTTTTGCAAAAGTAAACATAAGAAAAATACAATTGATCTAGCATTTATTATGTTATTAGTTTTATGTTTTTACTAAGAACTTTTTAAAAATATGTATCTTTTTTATTATCTTTATGTAGTTGAATAAAGGGGTTTCAATCCAACATGCCAACTTATGAGGACAATGTATCTTGATCAGTGTCTGAACTCAGGGCTTTGTGTTTCTACACAGGTGCTCTATGACTTGAGTCTCACTCTCCCTGGCACCCAATTTTGTAAAGCAGTTTGGGTTCACAGAAATATTGAACAGAAATTACAGATAATTTTCTCATGGTATCTGCCCTACACAAGCCCAACTGCTTCCAATATAACTATTCTATGCCAGTGGCAACTTAATTATAGTCCATGTCCCTACCTACAATGATCACCTGAGGTTCGTGGTTTATATTAGGGCTTATCTTGCTGTGCTCCATTCTACAGGTATGGACATATGCATAAAGACAAACATCTACCTTTTCTGTGTTATATGAGATAAGCTCATTGCTCTAGGATTCTGTGCTCCATCTATTTGCTCTTCCCTACTGAACACTTTCTGTCTCTGCCTTTTCCAGGGCGTCATGTAATTAGAAACATACATGTTAACTTTGGTAAGGTTTTCTCTACTTTGTCCAATTAATTCTAATTCATCTGTGTGCCTCACATTTAATATACTTCTTTAAAATTCTTTCCACATTCTACCCTATTGACCTCAATGCAGTGAAAATGCTGTCACTAGGTCCTAATTAGGCATTGATATGAATTATTGTTGTATACATTTATGACAGGTTCATCATATCATTGAGTTTCTATTTATTGTTAACCCACATTCATTACTAGATCATTTAGGTTAGGACTTTAAGATAGAGATTTTATCAGTATTGCATCTAATTGTATACAGTATCTCTAATTTTATCACACTAACTGGTGCTGTGATTAACAAATGCCAGTTGAATAAATGAATGTCATTTTGTGAATGTGTACTGGACTATTAATCACATAGAGAAAAAAACGCAGGAAGCTGGCAAAACTTCAACCACAGTCTCAAACTCATATGGAAAATTCCTACAAAATATGAGGTAACAAGACAGTCAGGTGTAGTTTCATCGTAACACATTCTTGCAATATTTTCTCTGAGAAAAATATTTTCAGGGCTACAATTTTTGCTAGCTGTTCAGATTGTGAATTAGTTAATCCATTTTGTCTTTTTATGATATATTGTCCAAAAGAAGAGAATCTATCAGAGGGAAATAAAGTAAATTTAATTAGTCCTACTAAACAAAATCAAATGAGCCAGACAAAAAGCCCTATTTTAAAAGAGATTTCATTTATAGTGAATAAAATTGCTCTAAGAGCTGCTAAATTTAAATCCAAGAAGAAGAAAAGACTGTGAACACATATGAAGTCAGGTGACTTTTAGTGATGCTTTTTAAAAGAAATGGGCTGACAGTGTGGAATAAGCTTAATCCTCTTATTTTTTCTTAAATAACCATTTATCAGATATCTGCTATAGGCACCCTGTTGTCATGTGGCCCACATTAACTTCTGCCAACATTGGAGAACGGCCAACAGTGGGTGGGACTCATGCGGCCCTACCTTCTGTAATTAGGGATGCCATCTAACTTTGTTACAGCTTAGATTCATTCTTAACTGAAATCACTTATATGTGACTGTTACTGTTAATGAGAAAGGATATTAAATATGGATTATGTCTTTCATAGTCTAGCTAGCTGGGCATCTTGGCCTTAATTCTCCCCATCTGTAACCCTTTACAATACATTAAGCACACCTTTTCAACTGAAGCCTCATTCCAGTTAATCATGCTGAGGAAGAGATTGCACTAAATGTATTATCAACATACTGACATCAACCAAATGTCTATCAGATGGATCAGGGAAGAAAGCTAAATCTAGGTTGTGTGTTTGCAGTGGACTTTGAGCTTTTATGGCAATGGTGTCTACGTCTTTCTATCTATGAAAATTGGGATTGCTGTCCACTCAGATGTATTTGACATGTGGCTACATGTTCTGTTACTAAAACTGTAGCCATCAATTCATCTTTTTGCTTAGGAAATTTGAACACAACTTTTCCATTTATATCTCTGCAATCTGCATTTTCTTTTAGTGAAAAGAAGTATGCAATAAGTACATAGAGTTCCAAGAAAAACCATAAGGCTTAAATTCTTCAGGAAGAAAAAAGTCAAATAGTAGTGCATAGGATAATCTTAGCAACATATGGGCTATTATGTAATGATGCTGTTCATTTTTGGAACTCCATTGCTTCATGTAAACATGCTATAGATCCGTATGGTGTGAAAATGTGTTAAAGGGAGATAGAAAATATCAGGGGTATGGGAAAGGTCTGGTGGTTAGGCTTCTGAAAACCTAGAATCGAGTAATGTAGATACAATGTGTGTGGGATGTTAGTTAAATCAAATTGTTCTTGGCCAGGTTTATGAGAAAAAGCAATGAAAGTCTGAAGGGCAGGACTGATGAGTCAAATAAGCTCTCAACCAAGAACAAATGTTTCCATTTTGTGGGGGGCAAACGACTCCAGTGTGTGAAAGAAATATTGATAAAAGGAGATTGTAGATCTGGTGATCTTAAAGGTAAAAATACAGAAACCTATCATCAGGCATGACCAGTCCCCTATTCCCATTGTAAACTGCCTAATACACTCCATAGAGTAGATGTACTTCTTTTCAGGCACTACTTCATTTAAAAATACATTTCAATTTTGCTTTGTATGTTTACATCATTAATTATATAACCTTTGACTAAAAATGACTTACTCTAAGGAATTATTATCTTTTTATTTTATTTATTTTGAGGGGGAAGCCATACCTGAAGGGTTGGAAATACTCTTATTTCATGTCCCTCTCTTTTAAACATACTGGGCAAAGATTGTATCCCAAAGTCCCCTAGGGAGCTACACTTGTACAACTTTGCTGGGCACAGAGCACACATAGGCTCTCAGGAGTTCCAGTCAAGTGTGTGTAGCTCTCCTAGGCTAAGACTGCATGCTGATGGTTGTACAGTTCAGAGTTATCAGAGAGGACAATGGGGTAGCCCTGCCCTGTGGCTCTACCAGAAGTCACTTATGCAGGAAGTCTGATTCCCATGAAGTGGTCTTAACTCTTGGCTCTGGTGACTTTGTACTAGCAGGGACTCTCATTTCCTCACTGCTCTGCTCAAGTCATGAGCCTCGCTGAGGCCTAGCTTTGAAATCTGGGTAGAGGTAGTTTCTATACAGCAGCCCAAACAGCACCTAGGCCAGCTTGAGTCACAGCTTGTCTCACTGAAATAACATAGCACAGAGACTTGAGGCAGTTCTGAGTAGCAAGACCCGAAATCTCACAGATAATCTGGGCCCTTCCCAGCAACCTCTTTTAAAGCTTTGTTCTCTGCCTCTGATATTCCTTTAGGACTATTTTTCAATTGTCTTGATGAGTCATACTGTACATTTATCTTTCTCTAACACTAATATCAACATTTCAAACATTTTCGTTTTTTACACAAAGCTTGGAATTTTCTAATATTTTGTTAAATTCTTAATTCCTCAAAGTCTTATTTCTTCTTAATTATACATTGCATCTTTAAATTATTTCTAGCCGGACACTGGTAGCTTATACTTGTAATCCTAGCTGAAATCGAAGGATTGAAGTTCAAAGCCAGCAGGCAGAAAAGTCTGAGACTCTTATCTGTAGTCAACCACTAGAAAACAGGAAGTGGTGCTGTGGCTTAAAGTAGTAGAGTGCTAGTTTTGAGTTCAAAAGCTCAGGGACAGCATCTAGGCTCTGAGTTCAAGCCATATGACTGACACACAGAAAGAGAGTAACAGAGAGACAAGAGAGATAGAGAGACAGAGAAAGAGAGGTGTGTACATATATGTGAATATATATACACATATATTTCTCTTTTCATATTTTACTATAGGTAATGAATAAAAGTCACATAGTACTATTAATTCTACTGCTAAGAAATTTATTCTACCA